>NC_041383.1:701368557-701535384 GCF_002162155.2 Triticum dicoccoides
GACGCGACCCCGCCGCCCGGACGCCGCCCCGTCCACACCACCGCCGCCCGGACGTCGCCGGAGCACCACCACCACCACCCCCCGGCATCCTTATCCTCTCCGACCGCCTCCTCCACCCCGGCCCGCTCCTCCAAGGTAAGCTACCGCCCCGACCCCTATCCCCTTCCCTCCTCCCATCCCATCTCCATATGAGCATGATAATTTGCATGAACAGCCTAGTTCATAACAGCCTAGTTCATTATATTATACTACTCATATTTGGATCGGAGAGAGTGTCATTTGGTTTCAATTGTGGGAGAGTTTCTTGCTCTGTACCAGTTGCAACCGTCTATGGTTTGGTAGTCCTAATGTAGTATCTTTATTATTAGGTTATAATGCCACTCAACTGAAATGAGGCATGCATTGCATTGTCTGTTTCAAGTTAATGAAGTGAAATTTTCTCTCGTCTCACTTTAGTAGTCCGCTGTAGTCAAATGGCTGGCTTGCCAATCTTCAATCTACTGTCTGCTGATATTGTTAACCTTATATAAGTAGAGAAAAGTCTAGTCAGAACATTTCAACCACGTTAATGTGCAAACTTCATTTTCTACGTTCTCAGGCGTGTATTCCTGTGTCTGTTATCTGAATTCAATGAATTTTGTTCTCACCTCATCTCAGTTGTCTGCAGTCTACAGTTCTGATATTTCTGTTTCTTTTTTGTCAATATGATCTACCTGCTGTTATTCTGGAGCCAAAGTGAAATTGCTTAGTCCATGTGGATGTGGAAACTTACTTTGCTATGTTTGAATACATGCTTACATTACCCATGAGTCAATATTTTGGCCCTGAAATCATTGTCTGCACCGAGAATCTTAAATTCTCGGAGTGACATGTTTGATTGAATTTGCCATTTTCACTTGTTTAGGAGATGCAGCTCGGCATGTATTGTGTTCCTCTCGGCTTGTTCATATGTGCACTTGTCCATGGCACAAACTGTAAGAGTACCATATCCACTTGTAAAATGTTCATTTAGTTTCAGTAAACATATATTGCGAAGCATGACATGGCCTTTGTGAGCTCCTTTGTATAAAATGAAATGCAAGGTTGCTGATACTGTAACCCAGATCACACAGATCAATTTTATTTCAATTTATGCAACTGTAATAGTACCAACCAGATTACACAAATCATTTTTTCTTCAGAAGTGTGTCATAATTTCCCTGACCTAATTGTTGTTTTGATTCAGAAGTGATGATTTGCTACAACCAGTGCATGCATGCCTTTTTTCTTCTTCATTTTTAGTAAAGTGCTCTGTTCTGGGTCATGGACTTTGTGCCATGGACCAGTGCATGCATGCTGCTGCTGCTGCTGTACTACTTGTCAAGTGATGCTGCTGCTGCTATCTGCGAGTTGCTGCTGCTAGTTGTGATTTTGTCAAGTGATGCTGCTGCTACTTGTGATCTTCTAAAATGACCCCTTTCTCCTGAAACGTTGATTAATTTTTGTTTCAGTTGAGAAATGAGGCACTCCAAGGACAAGAAAATTAGCAAAGGTCATGCCCAATTTTCTTGACCTAGAAGGTGCCCGATTCTCAACCGAAATAAAAACTAATTTGCTTTAGTGGTTGGATTAGTTTAGTATTTTTTTCACACACTCAGACACCCTTGCTTGCCATGTGTGTGAGAGAGATAGTGAGAGGAGACAAGAAGAAGGGGGTTAGGAAGATGTTGCCTTCTCATCAAAGCTAACCATCTCCCCCTTTTCACCCGTTTTCCTTTGTCTTTTGTGGGTTGCAAGGAAGCTACTATCTTAGCTAGCTTAGCTTGTGCACAAATCCCAGTGTTACAATCTAGAAAATTAGCCTGCAAAGATGAGGTCCCATGCTGGCTGTACCACTGCATCATGCAACAGTGCCTTCAAGATCCAAGGCAATATCACAAACATCATAGGCAATTTGACCAAACTCACAACCTTGTATCTTTGCAGCAACCAACTTTCTAGACACACCCCTCAAGAACTAGGTTACCCTGAGAACGTGGACTTGGACCTTAGCAACAACACACTAACAGGTTCTATCCCAAAACACCTAGGCAATATCACAAACATCTCTCAATTGTTCCTTGACAATAACCAACTTTTTGGCGACATTCCTCGAGAATTAGGTTATTTGGTCAACTTAGAGATCTTGTTCCTTGACAATAACCAACTTTTTGACCAAACTTTGTTTCTATTTAGAGAGAAACATGGTACACAACGATGAGGCCGGGGGTTCAGGCGGCAAGGCATTCTGGGAGCTATCCCAGGAGATGGAGGAACAACCTCACTTGTATGAGGCCGCCGCCTTCCCCACCGATCCTGACACCACAGATGGTGCCGCCGAGGATGACCACACTGATGCCACCACTGATGGTGCCGCCGAGGATGCCACCACTGATGATGGCGGCGCACGCACAGATGGCAGCCAACCGAAGAGGCAACGGAAGGACCGGCGCCCGATCGTGCTCCGCACCCTCAAGGAGGAAGTTACTGAAGTGGACTCCAACGGGAATCCAACGGCGCCCGAACGAATAGTCAAGGGGTACTCGCTTTAGCTCGGGTGCATTGTCCGGAGCACCGTCTCGATCAACACCGAGAACCTGAGGCATCCTGACCGAGGGAATTTGCGCAACCTCCTCTTCACGAAGCTGCACGAACAATACAAGTTCCCCGCTGAATTTGAAAACACAAGCCTCAAAGGGAATAAAGTGAACAATGCTGCCCTCACGAAGATGAGCAAGGCCCTGTCTACTTGGAAAAGCAATGTGAAGAGAATGATCGAGAAAGGTGAGAGTTATCAGAAGATCAAGGAGAAAAATCCTTCGATCACCGAAGATGACTACAACGACTTCAAGATCAATTGCTCGAGCACCGCAAGCTCCCAATCAAGTGAGTGGGGGAAACAAATGCGGGAGCTGAACATAGGGAACACACACTCGGTCCCGGCGGTTACAGAGTGGCGGAGCCTATATGGGACAAGGAGGAGGCGGACCGTGCCGAGCAAGGCCTACCGCCCCTCTTCGATAAATACGGTGACAAGCAGACCAGGAACTTTGTCAGGGCCCGGTACAAGAAGGACCCGAAAACAAAGGAGCTTACCACGGATTCGAAGACCAGGCAGCTTGAGCTTGTTCTGGTAAGGAATACACCCCCGCGTAATTAGCTCCATATGGTTGCATTCTAATTAATGAAGCAAAATTTCTAAATGGTTCACATTCCTTCCGCAGGCGACTGAAAGCAGTAGCGCGGGGTCGACTAAGAGCAACCCTTGGGACACCACTCTAAATAGGGGGTTGAATGTAATGAAGAACAAGGATAAGCTCAGTAAGCCGACGTCAGCTGGTCGTGTGGCCGGCAAAGGCTTGTCGACAAAATGGGGGTCATACTATACCGCTGGTGTGCGGAAGGAGAAAAAGACCAGCTCGGAAAGCCAGGCGTGAGAGGTTCAAGAACTCAAGGCACAGGTGGCGCAGATTCCGGAGATTGTCCAAGAGCAAGTGGAACAACGACTCGGAGCGACGATCGCCGCCCTTGTGCCTACCTTGATCTCGGGGTTGAGTGCGTGGATTGCGGGCGGCCAACAGGGGCCGCCCCCGATTCCTAGCTTCACGGCCAGCAACTCGCATAATGCGATGGCGGGGCCATTGGTGCCTCCGGCGGAGGCGGCATTGGTGTCTCCGACGCCGGCACGGGAGCTTAATGCACCCGGTTGTACGCCGGCCGGCACCTCTTCAGCAAGCGGCCCCTCCGTCAACTGCACGCCCACCGTTGGCGGTGCGTCGACATTAGCCGAGCTCGACGCCATCATCACGGTAACTAATTAAGCCTCCCTCGGCCGAGGACTTCATCTCCTTGCCTTTGATTGGGCATCCCTAACGCCCTACATGTTTTCGCAGGGCGCCGCCGATGTTCCGTGCACTCTCCTCCACTTCGTGAACAACGAGTTGGTCGATGTCGCCAAGGGCAAAATTGTTCAACCGGGCAACCCTTTGTTCCACGGTACCCAGATGCCACCCAACTTGTTTAGGGTTCAACTGGTTCGGGTGCTGCCAGGCTGCGACGACTTGTTACCTCCGATTCGACCCGTCGGGGCCGACGATGAAGACGTGATGACCCTCAGCGCCTGCCTGATCTGGCCCCTGCTTTGGCCGAAGAGCTAGATTCGTTTGGGGGCGGGGGACACCACCCCAAAGACAACACCGCCAGTCGTGCCAGCACCAAGTCGGCCCCATGGCAAGACCGCCGTAACGGTGCCGGACATCCCTATGCCACTGGATCCAAACATGCATATGGCACAGGATCAGAACAACGACGACGACGATGATACATTTGGCAACGTCGATCAGTACTTTGCCGAGCATGGGTACGATGGTGACTTCATGGGGCCTCCTTCTCAAGAACCAAACCCAACAAAAGACGTGTGCGATCTAGCTGGTACCGCGGAGAAGCCAAGTTGCAACAGGCGCCGTCTAGCGTTCAGCTCTCAGGAGACGCCTCCAGCTGCCGACTTCACCGAGCCTTAGATAGGCGAGGTGCGAAATATTATCAGCCCCAACACACTCAAGAAGGCGGTCTGTGAGCAGAACTCGGCCCATTACAGGAGAAGAATAAGGCACGCAAAAGAAAGACTAAGAAGGGTGCGAGCCAGCCGGCACCGAGTACGATCCGTGCTCAGGACGGGCCACCTTCACCACAGGATATCTCGAGGAGGGTGCATGTGGCGGGTAGGGAGATGCTACCGACAAATATGCTCAATGCTGCAACCGGTGCTATGCGGAGTCTGCATGAAAGTGTTCTTTCTTTGGAGAAGCGGCGTCTCAGGGAGAAGGATGTGGCATACCCGGTTTTCGCAGCCAAGGTGCCAGAGGGCAAGGGCTTTGTGGATAACTCCATCGGGCGTACGATCGTCCTGCGTTTTGATGACATCCACGCTATGTTGAACCTTCATCCGCTGCACTACACCTTCATTCGGCTATTTTCGCTGAGTATGGAGATGCGGATCATTCGCGACAAGACCCCGGACATCGTGATAGTCGAGCCCTTCTACATGCGTGCCAAGATCTTGGGCAGCGCTGGGGACCGGCAAGTCGCGAGTTCTTACCTCGAAGGCGTCATTCTGGCAAACCAAGATAAGGATAACTTCCTCGTGCCTTACTTTCCAGAGTAAGTCCTCCCCTCAACCGGCCCGTAACATATGAATTCTTACATTTCGATCGTTTTTCTTTTAACATTCCGTGTTTTCTGCAGTGACACACGTTGCACGCTCATCCTCCTAAGCCCCAAATATTCCATGGCCACGTATTTCGACCCGGACCGTCAGTCGAACATAGACTACACAAATGTCAAGAAGGTTCTTGATGATGTTCTCCCCGGCTACGCCAAATCTGGAGGCACCTTCACCAGGCCTATTCGTAAGTACGGCAAGCACGTGTTCTCCCACAATACGACATTCTGCTGCGTCAAGCAGCCGCCTGGCGGTCAGAAGGGTGCCTACTACGCCATCCATCACATGCGGGCGATCGTACGGGACCATCATCAACTTCTGCTACCGAGTAAACTCAAAGATTGGGCCGCGAGCGTGTCGGCAATCCAGGACGCGGACCTCCAACAAGAATTCTTTCGCATCCAGTCGGAGTTTGCGGAAATCATCCATCAAGATGTCCTTCGTACCTCGGGGCAGTTCTACCTCAGAAATCAACCGTCCAACAGTGACATCGACACAATGCTACAAATGCAGGCTGACAACGACTGTTATTTCATGACTCCCATGATAGACGGCGGCTTCATCCACGCTCCGGTCCCTTGAGTCGAGTCGAAAGCAGTGATGCTGTGTCTAGTTCTGAAACATCGATTGGCTCATGTTGTAATTAAACTTTAACGAACTTGTAGTATGTCTCTTTGGTTTCGAGAGTCGTTCAACTTAGATGTAATCGATGCTATTAATGTCTTGCTTTTCTCTTCCGATCGTTCTGTTGCATACTTATATATTGCTTATGTATTGTCTGTGAATTGGTACTAACGTTTCGTTTGGCTAGTGCATAGCGATGTCGTCGTATGTCGTGTACAAGGGTAAGGTTCCCAGAGTCTACGACGATTGGGAGGAGTGTCGGAGACAGGTTCACCGATTCAGCGGTAACAGTTACAAAGGGTACACCACTAGGGCCGAGGCCGAATCTAGATACGCCCGCTATCTAGCGGGAGAGGGGAGGGAGTGTTGGAGGAACCAGATGAAGACGAGTTTCATCGTGATGATGCTCATCGTGATGACCGCGGCTCTCTTCTATGTGATGGTAGTTTAGATGATCGATATCGACTTGTAATGTGAAGACAAACTCGCTACTCGCGGTCTCGAGACTTGTAATATAATGTTCTATCTTTGTTCGGTCTTTTCAATTCGGAGACTAATATGATGAATTGTATTCGGAGACTAATATGATGAATTGTATTCAAAGACTAATCTTCTATTGTATGACAGTGCATACTAATGGCGCATCACTGGGTAGTGCGCCATTAGTATGCCGCGGTTACTAATGGCGCATCCAGAGGTGGTGCGCCATTAGTATGCCAGAGCACCTGGGTATACATGGCCCCTGGGAGGCATACTAATGGCGCACCCTGGCCTATACTAATGGCGCATCCGCGGTGCGCCATTAGTATACCAGATACTAATGGCGCACCAGGTGGTGCGCCATTAGTAAAAATTACTAATGGCGTGCTATTAATGGCGCACCACAGATGCACCATTAATAGCCATACTAGGTGCGCCATTAGTAGGGGTTTTTCTAGTAGTGGTGCTTTTATGGTTGGATGCACAAAATCTTAATGCAAATGAACGTCACTTTATATTGCCACTTGTGATAGCGACCTTTATTATGTAGTCCATCGCTTTTATTTCTTCCATATCACAAGCTCGTATAAAGCTTATTTTCTTCACACTAATAGATCATACATATTTAGAGAGCAATTTTTATTGCTTGCACCGATCACAACTTACTTGAAGGATCTTACTCAATCCATAGGTAGGTATGGTGGACTCTCATGGCAAAACTGGGTTTAGGAATGTTTGGATGCACAAGTAGTATCTTTACTTGGTGCAAAGAATTTGTCTAGCATAAGGGGGAAAGGCAAGCTCAACATGTTGGATGATCCATGACAATATAAGTTATTCGGATATAAGAAAACATAACCCATTATGTTTTCTTCCTTGTCCAACATCAACTTTTTAGCATGTCATATTTTAATGAGTGCTCACAATCATAAAAGATGTCCAAGATAGTGTATTTATATGTGAAAACCTCTCTTTCTTTATTACTTCCTATTAATTGCAACGATGACCAAAATTATCACTACAAAAAAAATACACTTTCGTGATGATACGTGTTTGTCACAGTAGGTTGCGGTTTTTGTCATGCATGTACATCCATGACGATTTTATGATAGAATCAAGATAGTCATACCTGTGCTGTCGTAGAAGTGTTCCACGACATTACCAAAATTATCATCATCGAAGTGTCCACTTCCATGACGATAAATTGCGCATCATAGAAGTGCTTTCATCAAGGGTGACCGACACGTGGCATCCATCGTAACGGAACGCCGTTAAGCTATCAGGTCGGTGTTGGATCCGATAACCCGTTAACAGCCCGGACCAATGGGAAATTTCCACGTGTAAAATTCTGATTGGCTGGATGAAACATGTGTCAGCTCGTCAGTGGGTCATATAGGCGCCTAAGATATGTGGACACGTGCGATGGCCCACCACTAGCCCATTTAGCTTACAAAGCCGGCCCGTTTGACTTGGTCAAAGGTTAGCAGGCTGGCCCGTGAAAAGCCTGTTAACGGTCTCTTTGCAAATAGCCCATTTTATGGCCCGGTAATTCACGACCCATTAGGGCCTAACAGAAATTGGCCCAATTACGTCATTTCGGCCGTCGAATATAACACCAGCCCGTTTCACTTTCGGCCCATGTATGGCCCACGACGTCTTTCGACCCACATGAGGCCTTCTTATCTTTAGGCCCTTTAGAGGCCCACATTGACTCTAGCCCACAATGAACAGTAAATTTCATTGTACCCGTTAATAGCCCATGATTCACATGGGCCGTTTCTAGGCCGTGTTAGCTTTCGGCCTATTGATGACCCATACGTTCTTGGGCTCCTTTCCGGCCCTCGATTACTTCCGGCCTGTTACTGACATGTTCCCCTAATGGCCAAATTCGGCTCGTGGCAAGAGTCGGCCTATTTCTGGCCTGTTAACCTGTTGCGCCGTTTCCAGCCCATCCTATATTCTGGCCCATTAACAACCCGTTATGCCTTTGACAAAATTAAGCCTTTGTTGTCCTCCGGCCTATTAATGGCCCATTACCGTGCTGGGCCGGTACCAATTACACCCGTTTATGGCCCATGTAGACCCATTTATCCGACAGCCCAAGGCCCACCAAATCTACGGCCCTGTTGGAGGCCCATTTATCGACAGCCCGTAGGAGCCCATGGATCCTACGGCCCATAGCAGTGTCAAGGTTACCACGGTCCGTATATGGACCATGGTTGTTGCGGCCACTAGCAAACCAGGGAAAAAGAAGACTAGGAAATAAATAAGCGCGAAACTAATGCTAGGCTATTAAGGCGATTGCACAGATTACATCCACTCGGCATCAAAGATCGCCACCAGTGCAAATATAGGGAACACCCTACACTATACAAAAATGGCTTGCTGTTTTCTTTAGCCGGTGGCCGCATGTCAAGAACAAATTTTGTATCGCACCAAAACAAATTACAACTATAAAAGAAAAGGAAGGTTGGCATAAAGGTTAACAGTCTAGCAGATAAATGCACCACCAGAAGTTCAGAAGCTCAGTTCATTTGACCCGACTGTTACATTTTCATGATGTATTGTCCGATGGAGCACCATAACCTTCGCCTTCACTTCTCCTAGGCTCTTGAACAACATAGCAAATGTCTGATTGTCTAGTTTCAAAACCATGCATATCTTGACGACATCGAACAATGTCTCTCCTTGTTTCACAAAGGGTCTCTGTTAGGGAATGAACTTGTGTTTGGAGCGCAGATATAACATTGTTTTGAGCTTGCATATCTTGATCATGAGGCAGTTTGGACGAGATTGCCTTAACAACCAACCCAGTATTACGCAAGAACATGCTTTTGGCACTGTTAGTGGACATGTACTGACCCACTACAGCAAGAGCTGACATTGCAGTTATTGTTGCCTCGCCACCTTCAAAAGGTGGCGGTTCCACCATTTTTTCCATAGCTTGCTAAAAAGTTGAGTTTTTACATTAGTAGTACCATAACAGAAGATATTAAGGAGGCAGCAAAACCAAAAAAATAGCTTTGGTCTATATACATAACTTATTCTGGTGAACCCATGTAAAATATTAGTTGTATTTTATTGCAAAGTACATAATAAAACCAGGTTCCAAACATATGACCATGTACCATCGCTAATGTATTGTCTATTTCTTCACATTGTATATTGAGGGCTAAGGATAAAGAGATGAAGTGTATAATACGGTAAGCATATTATGACATCATTCATATCACAAAACAACTGAGAACAGACAAACATGCAATTGTAACATTGTGTGGGCAAGTCCAGCATGGAACTAGATTACATGTCAAGATCAAAGGAACATCACTCCTCTCTTTTAAACCTTGTAACATGCGATGATACGCTAAGACAATTGTGTATAAAATTGAAAAGAGTAATAGACATTTGCTGCAAACCATGAAGTTCAAGGCACAAGTCAGAGTAAGTAGTAGTTAAAAGGCATGAGAATTAAGGACTTACAGTAGCGGCTTTGACTGGTGTAGTCATGCCCTTCTTCTTGCTGGTGTGACAGTCCTTGAAGATTTCCACAGCATTTGGTTCATGTACTTTTTGGTCCTTGCGGGCTTTCCTCTACATTTGGAACAAGTCAATATCGATCTGATAATATGGTACAACAAAAAGAGTGAAACATCATCTAATTACCAGAGCCTTGCAGTGTGCAATATAGCTACGAGATCCTGCCATCTGTTGGATTTCACTTCCGTATGGTTGGCCTTGTTCTTTGAACAGTTCACCTACAAGAAGATAGATTTGTGTGGCACATGCGTAAATAGGACTTCAACATGTGATCTGATCACATATATATAATGTACTTGATACTTCAGATCAGACCAATGTTTAACAAGGCCTCTCCAGTCTCCATTCAATATATTTTCCACTTAGATGTTTGGGCAAGTTCACTGTTAGCCTTGCCTTCAAAGTGAGTTTTCCTCCAGTTATACCGATACTGTCGCAGAGCAGACTTGAAAACATGGGTGCAAGCTTGTGTGGTTGCGTCATCTTGGCTATCCAACTTGAACCTCATCTGTTGAAATTTATGGGAGTCTCATTATCAGCAACCTAGAAAGTATGGGACAGAGTCAGACGATATTACTAGTTTCCATACATAACCATACTTACAGATAAATGGTCGAGGAAGGTGTTGAATTGTGTTTTGTCTTTTTCATTCTTGTACTGAATCCATGTTGGCAGGATATGTACATGACACCTAACGGCAACCGCTGCCTCTGATACTAACTTGGCTGACTCTGTAGCATCACGTGACCTTTTAAAACCTGCCTCAAAACGGATCTCATTCTTCCTCCTCTAGATTTAGTTAACCTATCGAGCATTATCCCTGATGTTTTTTCCTCTTGCGCCTAGGTGCTAGTCCAACAACGAACATATGAAGTGTTAGTGTACATCAAACTGTGAGACTACATATAAAGAAGCATGCAACTGTAACTTGACTCGAACAACTACCTTCTTGTTGTTGAAGCTCACAAGGTTTGTCTGATCTTGCCAACTCGTCTTGTGTCAAGAGTGCTTGGGAAGTAGTGTCAGGTGGCAAGGGAGCTTGGGAACGTGCTACTAGCTCCGTTGACACACGAGTAACTTGTGCAACTGGTAGTACTGTGGAAGGTGTTGCAACAACTAGTGCTATCTCTACTTGTTTGGCGGCATCTATTTGTTTCTGTTTGGCTTGTTCTGCAGCTCGTGTAGCACGGGATACCCTGTTTGTAGAATTTTCCGCTGGACTTTGACCTTCTATTGCACCATTAGTACCAACAGAATCTGAAGGATTCTTCCGCTTCCCATTCCCTGTCATTCTGTGTTTCTTCCTCTTTCTTTGTGCCATGTTAAGTCAATACGACAAGAAAAACGAATAACAATTTAGTTCTTCAGAATAAATTGATGCATGATACAGACGAACCGAACTTTGATGTTAGACAACCACATGATAGGAGGATGTAATATGTACGAAAAACATGACGAAAGAGATAACCAGAACTATGATGTGTAAACTAAGCAAAAGACATTTCACTAAATTAGAAGCAATGCAATGGAAGGTAGACACCATATGAAAGATGCTACAAATATCGCTCTGCCAAGTTAACAGTGTCTCATCATAAATAGTGTTTAAACAAATGTGAAGCAGTACAAGAAAGAAATCATATGCAAGATGCAAACAACATCACACTACCAAGTTAGAGGTCTCTCATCATTAGTGCCATTGCATATTCATAGCTTATGATGTGTACACTAAGGAGAAGGCATTTCAATAAATTAGAAGCAATGAAAGCTAGACACATATGAAAGATGCAATGAATATCACTCTACCAAGTTAAAATTGTCTCGTCATAAGTGCCATTTCAACAAATTAGTAGTATAAGCTAGAAAAGAATGCGACATGTAACCTATATCACACTCCCAAGTCAAATGTGTCTTATGATAAGTGATTGTTGTAGGTTACACAATAGTAGTTATTTGAGGTAAGAACATGGTGTGATAGACATATTTTGTATGTTCTAGAAACAGGAACACATGTCTTATTCACAAGTATAATGTGTAAAGTACGCAGATGGAATTCAACAAAACTAGAAGCAATACAAGCTAGACATCACACATAACATGCAACCACATATAACCGTGCCAAGTTAGAGGGAGCACCTATGATGGTGCACTAGGGGAGACATGCTCATCATCATCACAGCTATGTTGAGTGCCTATGCATTTATTGTCTTGCAAATCATCTTGGGGGTGGAGGAATAGAATCTGTAGAGGCCCTCCATTTGGAAGGAGCACCTTTATCCATTGCCTTGCTAACTTCCTTCCACTTTATTGTTTTTGAATTTTCAAGTAAAACCGACAAGAAAAAGCAATAAAATTCTCTCTTCAGAACTCATACATGCATGATACTAACAATCACTACCTTGATGTAAGGCAAACACATGACACCAGGATGGAATATGTACGAAAAACAGGACGGCATGTCATGTTCACAACTGTTTGTGTAAACTAACCAGAAACTATTCCAACAAATAAGAAGCAATGCAAGCTAGACACCACATGAAAGATGCAACCAATATGACTCTGCCAAGTTAAAAGCGTCCCATCATAAATGGCATTTCAACAAATTAGAAGCAACACATGCTATAAATCATATGAAAGATACAACTAATATCACACTACATATACTAAAGGTGTCTCATCATATTGATTGATGCGGGATACAAAAAACAATAGTTTTATGTAAGGACATGCTTAATAGACAGATGAACTATGTACTAAATACAGGAAGGCATGTCACATTAACAGGTATAATGTATAAGCTAAGCAGAATAGCACATGCGGTTTAACCGGATTGGAAGAATTACAATCTAGACACCATATGAAACATGCAACCACATATCACGCTGCCAAGTTAGAGCAAGCATCTGCGATGCTAGTGTAGGGGAAATGCGGTAATCAACTACAGAGCTATGTTCACTATCTTCATCTAGCCTTGTTGTTTCTTGAGAATCATGTCGGGAGGCTGACGCTGCATTCTTTAAATGAGGATCTTTACTAATAGTAGTCCACTTGACTGCCTGCCTCATCATAAGTGATTGATGAGGGATACACAAGAACATTAGTCTGATGTAAGAACATGGTTAATAGACAGATGTACTAGTATGTACCAAAAAAACAGAAAGGCATGTCATATTCAAAGGTATAATGTGTAAGCTAAGTAGATGCAATTTAACCAAACTGGAAGCAATACAAGCTAGACATCTGGCTGGAGTGGTGAGCATGATCATCTAGGACCTGAGAGCCTGGTGGGAGGCGGGCTGCTTCGCCACCATCATGGCTTTTTAGTTGGCTTCCAGGTGATGCTTGTCTGTGTTGGGCTTGTCACTAGCTAGGCCAGTGCCCTGACTAGCTATTTGTCCTCTGGTGCTCACGGTATGGTGGTTCATGTAAAAAATATCTTTGCTTATCTTAATAAAGACTGACTTCGGCCTTTAGAATACAAGCTAGACACCATATGGAACATGCAACGACATATGACACCACGAAGTTAAAGCAAGCACCTGGATGGTGGTTCATTGCGAGCGAGGTCATCAACTCTAGAGCTACGCTTATCGTCTCCATCTACTAACACTGCACCCTTTATAGCGTTGTAACGTGTGTTGCCTACCCACATACGAAGCTGGAACGACTTCTCTCTTTTCTTTTCTGCTTCTCTCAAGGAAGAGTCTGAAATACCCTTGCATAAAAACACAATAGTGAGAGTATGGGTGAAGTGTGTGCAGAACTAGTGCACTATAAAAGTAGCAGATAGTAGGTGGCTGAAAAATAATTGACAGGAGACATATGATAGCTCTACAACATTGCATGGCAAACAAAATTAGATTCTACTCCGTATGATTTTGTAATATATGAGCACACGAAACGCAGGTACTCCTCCAGCACACCACCGCATGTGGTCATATAAAGATAACAGTCGACTGAAAATAAATAGGTCCATCGATTTTTTTTATGAACCGTCCGATCTATAAGGAACGGGAAGATGGCCTTCGTCTACCTCCTGCCAGTCACTACTGACAATCTTTCTCGAACCACTAGCGACCATGGGCCCAGACCCCTGCCCCTGCCACCCCGCCCTCCCCTTGATCTCACACCACCGCTGTACTTGGTAGCGCCCCCAGGCCAACCCTTTAATCCCGGCCGACCTCCAAATCAGGCGCCAGCAGCTCTAGGCCCCACACGCCCTAAGATAAACACCGAGGCACTGCTTCCCCGGTGTGATAGGCGGACTAGCGCCTGTTACGCTGGGGAATGCTTCCGTTAATTGGGAATCAACAGACCAGGAATTCAAATCCAGGGGGCGACGGACCTGTAGCTAAGGTGAAATTGTATATGAGGAGAAACCTTGTGCATCGTGAGTTACTAGGAACATCTAGTATCAAGAAGAAGCGGTCAACTAGTGTCTTCTGTGGGATGAATACCATGCAAGCAGACATGTAAGTTTTGCACGAATAAGGAAAGAGGAGTACCATTATCAGTTGCAAGTGTGGTCTTCGCCATATGTCGCGGCGATCTTCTTTTTTCTCCCGGGGGAACCGATGTTTTGGAGGATGGTGGATCCTTGGACAAACCCATGGCCAAATTGTTGACTATGTTGTCGTTGACGTATATCAGTAGAGGGGAAGCAGATCCGAGGCGGCGAAGGACGACGTAGCAGGAAAAACTCCAGTGCGGTGGACTGTGGCGAAGTTGGAGTGGTAGCGGTGAGGTGTAGGACAACGTGGTTGAACTGGCTCGGGTACGGACGGCTCAGCCTCGGCTTCAACTACTAGCCGTGGAGGGTGTTGCGGTTGAGGTTGCGGTGGACGATGACGTCGGGGTATTGGCTCCGGCATGATGGAGGAGGGCGGCGGTTGGTGGGTGGGATGGGGTGCCGGACGGAGGACGCCGGGGTTTCGCGGCTGGTGGAGAGGTAGTTTTTGCACCCATAGAGTCCAAATGGGAATTGGACGGGTGGGCGCGGGGGGGGGGGTGTTGGAAATATGCCCTAGAGGCAATAATAAAAGGATTATTATTATATTTCCTTGTTCATGATAATTGTCTTTATTCATGCTATAATTGTATTATCCGGAAATCATAATACACATGTGAATACATAGACCATAATATGTCCCTAGTAAGCCTCTAGTTGACTAGCTCGTTGGTCAACAGATAGTCATGGTTTCCTGACTATGGACATTGGATGTCATTGATAATGGGACCACATCATTAGGAGAATGATGTGATGGACAAGACCCAATCCTAAGCATAGCACAAGATCGTGTAGTTCGTTTTGCTAGAGCTTTTCCAACGTCAAGTATCTTTTCCTTAGACCATGAGATCGTGTAACTCCCGGATACCGTAGGAGTGCTTTGGGTGTACCAAACGTCACAACGTAATTGGGTGACTATAAAGGTGCACTACAGGTATCTCTGAAAGTGTCTATTGGGTTGACACGGATCGAGACTGGGATTTTGTCACTCCGTATTACGGAGAGGTATCACTGGGCCCACTCAGTAGTGCATCATCATAATGAGCTCAAAGTGACCAAGTGTCTGGACACAGGATCATGCATTACGGTACGAGTAAAGCGACTTGCCGGCAAGGAAATTGAACGAGGTATTGGGATACTGACAATCGAATCTCGGGCAAGTAACATACCGTCTGACAAAGGGAATTGTATACGGGGTTGATTGAATCCTCGACATCGTGGTTCATCCGATGATATCATCGAGGAGCATGTGGGAGCCAACATGGGTATCCAGACCCCGATGCTGGTTATTGACCGGAGAGCCGTCTCGGTCATGTCTGCGTGTCTCCCGAACCCATAGGGTCTACACACTTAAGGTTCGGTGACGCTAGGGTTGTATGAATATGAGTATGCAGCAAACCAAATGTTGTTCAGAGTCCCGGATGGGATCCTGGATGTCACGAGGAGTTCCGGAATGGTCCGGAGGTAAAGAATTATATATAGGACCATCGGGAAAGTTTCGGGGTCACCCGGTATTGTACCGGGACCACCGGAAGGGTCCCGGGGGTCCACCGGGTGGGGCCACCTATCCCGGAGGGCCCCGTGGGCTGAAGTGGGAGGGGAACCAGACCCTAGTGGGCTGGTGCGCCCCCCTTGGGCCCCCCTGTGCCTAGAGTTGGAAACCCTAGGGTGGGGGGGCGCACCACTTGCCTTGGGGGGCACTCCACCCCCCTGGCCGCCGCCCCCTTGGGAGATTCCCATCTCCAGGGCCTATATAAAGGAGGGGGGAGGGAGGGCAGCTGCACCCTGAGTCTTGGCACCTCCCTCCCCCTGCTACACCTCTTCCTCCTCCCACAGTTGCTTGGCGAAGCCCTGCCGGAGTCCTGCAGCACCCACCACCACGCCATCGTGCTGCTGGATCTTCATCAACCTCTCCTTCCCACTTGCTAGATCAAGAAGGAGGAGACGTCATCCGCTCCGTACGTGTGTTGAACACGGAGGTGTTGTCCGTTCAGCACTTGGTCATCGGTGATTTGGATCCCGGCGAGTACGACTCCATCATCCCCGTTCTCTTGAACGCTTCCGCTCGTGATATACAAAGGTATGTAGATTCACTCCTATCACTCGTTGCTTAGATGAACTCATAGATGGATCTTGGTGAAACCGTAGGAATTTTTTTTATTTTCTGCAACGTTCCCCAACAGTGGAATCATGAGCTAGGTCTATGTGTAGTTCTCTATTGGACGAGTAGAACACAAATTTGTTGTGGGCGTAGATCTTGTCAACATGCTTGCCACTACTAGTCTTATTTTGCTTCAGCGGTATTGTGGGATGAAGCGGCCCGGACCGACCTTACACGTACGCTTATGTGAGACAGGTTCCACTGACTGACATGCACTAGTTGCATAAGGTGGCTAGCGGGTGTCTGTCTCTCCTACTTTAGTTGGAGCGGATTCGATGAAAAGGGTCCTTATGAAGGGTAAATAGAAGTTGACAAAATCAGGTTGTGGTTATTCGTAGGTAAGAAAACGTTCTTGCTAGTACCCAATTGCAGCCACGTAAAAGATGCAACAACAATTAGAGGATGTCTAACTTGTTTTTGCAGCAATTGTCATGTAATGTGATATGGCCAGAAGTTGTGATGAATGATGAATGATATATTGTGATGTATGAGATCATGTTCTTGTAATAGGAATCACGACTTGCATGTCGATGAGTATGACAACCGGCAGGAGCCATAGGAGTTGTCTTTATTTTTTTATGACCTGCGTGTCATTGAAGAACGCCATGTAAATTACTTTACTTTATTGCTAAACACGTTAGCCATAGAAGTAGAAGTAGTCGTTGGCGTGACAACTTCATGAAGACACAATGATGGAGATCATGATGATGGAGATCATGGTGTCATGCCGGTGACAAAGATGATCATGGTGCCCCGAAGATGGAGATCGAAGGAGCTATATGATATTGGCCATATCATGTCACTACTTTATATAATTGCATGTGATGTTTATTATGTTTATGCATCTTGTTTACTTAGAACGACGATAGTAAATAAGATGATCCCTTATAACAATTTCAAGAAAGTGTTCTCCCCTAACTGTGCGCCATTGCTAAAGTTCGTCGTTTCGAAACACCACGTGATGATCGGGTGTGATAGATTCTTACATTCACATACAACGGGTGTAAGACAATTTTGCACACGCAAACACTTAGGGTTAACTTGACGAGCCTAGCATGTATAGACATGGCCTCGGAACACAGAGACCGAAAGGTCGAACATGAGTCGTATGGAAGATACGATCAACATGGAGATGTTCACCGATGATGACTAGTCCGTCTCATGTGATGATCGGACACGACCTAGTCGACTCGGATCGTGTAACACTTAGATGACTAGAGGGATGTCTAATCTGAGTGGGAGTTCATTAAATAATTTGATTAGATGGACTTAATTATCATGAACTTAGTCTAAATTTTTTGCAAAATATGTCTTGTAGATCAAATGGCCAACGGTCATGTCAACATGAGCTTCAACGCGTTCCTAGAGAAAACCAAGCTGAAAGATGATGGCAGCAACTATACGGACTGGGTCTAGAACCTGAGGATCATCCTCATAGCTGCCAAGAAAGCATATGTCCTAGAAGGACCGCTAGGTGATGCACCCATCCCAGAGAACCAAGACGTTATGAACGCTTGGCAATCACGTGCTGATGATTACTCCGTCGTTCAGTGCGGCATGCTTTACAGCTTAGAACTGGGGCTCCAAAAGCGTTTTGAGCAACACGGAGCATATGAGATGTTCGAGGAGTTGAAAATGGTTTTTCAAGCTCATGCCCGGGTCGAGAGATATGAAGTCTCCGACAAGTCCTATAGTTGTAAGATGGAGGAAAACAGTTCTGTCAGTGAGCACATACTCAAAATGTCTGGGTTGCACAACCGCCTGTCCCAGCTGGAGATCAACCTCCCGGACGAGGCGGTCATTGACAGAATCCTTCAGTCGCTCCAACCGAGCTACAAGAGCTTTGTGATGAACTACAATATGCAGGGGATGGTGAAGACCATTCCTGAAGTATTTTCAATGCTGAAGTCAGCAGAGGTTGAAATCAAGAAAGAACATCAAGTGTTGATGGTCAATAAGACAACTAAGTTCAAGAAAGGCAAGGGTAAGAAGAACTTCAAGAAGGACGGCAAGGATGTTGCTGCAAACGGTAAGCCAGTTGCCGGGAAGAAGTCAAAGAATGAACCCAAGCCTGAGACTGAGTGCTTTTATTGCAAAGGGAAGGGTCACTGGAAGCGGAACTGCCCCAAAAACTTAGCAGACAAGAAGGCCGCAACACTAAAGGTATATTTGATATACATGTAATTGATGTGTACCTTACCAGTACTTGTAGTAACTCCTGGGTATTTGATACCGGTTCCGTTGATCATATTTGTAACTCACAGCAGGAGCTGCGGAATAAGCGGAGACTGGTGAAGGACGAGGTGACGATGCGCGTCGGGAATGGTTCCAAGGTCGATGTGATCGCCGTCGGCACGCTACCTCTACATTTACCCACGGGATTAGTTATGAACCTCAATAATTGTTATTTAGTGCCAAGTTTGAGCATGAACATTGTATCTGGATCTCGTTTAACACGAGATGGCTACTCATTTAAATCCGAGAATAATGGTTGTTCTATTTATATGAGAGATATGTTTTATGGTCATGCCTCGATGGTTAATGGTTTATTCTTAATGAATCTCGAACATAATGTTACACATATTCATAGTGTGAATAGCAAAAGATGTAAAGTTGATAACGATAGTCCCACATACTTGTGGCACTGCCGCCTTGGTCACATTGGTGTCAAGCGCATGAAGAAGCTCCATGCTGATGGACTTTTAGAGTCTCTCTATTATGAATCATTTGACACATGCGAACCATGCCTCATGGGCAAAATGACCAAGGCTCCGTTCTCTGGAACAATGGAGCTAGCAACCAACTTATTGGAAATCATACATACCGATGTGTGTGGTCCAATGAGCATTGAGGCTCACAGAGGATATCATTATGTTCTCACTCTCACTGATGACTTGAGTAGATATGGGTATGTATACTTGATGAAACACAAGTCTGAGACCTTTGAAAAGTTCAAGGAATTTCAGAATGAGGTAGAGAATCAACGTGACTGAAAGATAAAGTTCCTACAATCAGATCATGGAGGAGAATATTTAAGTCACGAATTTGGTACGCACTTAAGAAAATGTGGAATCGTTTCACAACTCACACTGCCTGGAACACCTCAGCGTAATGGTGTGTCCGAACATCGTAATCGCACTCTATTGGATATGGTGCGATCTATGATGTCTCTTACCGATTTACCGCTATCATTTTGGGGATACGCTCTAGAGACACTTACATTCACTTTAAATAGGGCTCCGTCTAAATCCGTTGAGACGACACCGTATGAATTATGGTTTGTGAAGAAACCTAAGCTATCGTTTCTAAAAGTTTGGGGATGCGATGCTTATGTCAAGAAACTTCAACCTGAAAAGCTCGAACCCAAGTCAGAAAAATGCGTCTTCATAGGATACCCTAAGGAAACCATTGTGTATACCTTCTACTTAAGATCTGAGGGAAAGATCTTTGTTGCCAAGAACGGATCCTTTCTAGAAAAAGAGTTTCTCACGAAAGAAGTAAGTGGGAGGAAAGTAGAACTCGATGAAGTACTACCTCTTGAACCGGAAAGTAGTGCAGCTCAGGAAAATGTTCCTGTGGTGCCTACACCAACTGGAGAGGAAATGAATGATGATGATCAAGGTACTTCGGATCAAGTTGCTACTGAACTTCGTAGGTCCACAAGGATGCATTTCACACCAAAGTGGTATGGCAACCCTGTCCTAGAAATCATGTTGTTAGACAACGGTGAACCTTCGAACTATGAAGAAGCAATGGCGGGCCTAGATTCCAACAAATGGCTTGAAGCCATGCAATCCGAGATAGAATCCATGTATGAAAACAAAGTATGGACTTCGACATACTTGCCCGATGATCGGCGAGCGATAGAAAACAAATGGATCTTTAAGAAGAAGACGGACGCGGATGGTAATATTACCATCTATAAAGCTCGACTTGTCGCTAAGGGTTATCGACAAGCTCAAGGGGTTGACTACGATGAGACTTTCTCTCCCGTAGCGAAGCTGAAGTCCGTCCGAATCATGTTAGCAATTGCCACATACTAAGATTATGAGATATGGCAGATGGACGTCAAAACAACATTCCTTAACGGACATCTTAAGGAAGAACTATATATGATGCAGCCGGAGGGTTTTGTCGATCCTAAGAATGCTAACAAGGTATGCAAGCTCCAGCGATCCATTTATGGGCTGGTGCAAGCATCTCGGAGTTGGAACATTTGCTTTGATGAGATGATCAAAGCGTTTGGGTTTATGCAGACTTATGGAGAAGCCTGCGTTTACAAGAAAGTGAGTGGGAGCTCTGTAGCATTTCTCATATTATATGTAGATGACATACTCTTGATGGGAAATGATATAGAACTTTTGGACAACATTAAGGCCTACTTGAATAAGTGTTTTTCAATGAAGGACCTTGGAGAAGCTGCTTACATATTAGGCATCAAGATCTATAGGGATAGATCGAGACGCCTCATAGGTCTTTCACAAAGCACATACCTTGATAAGATTTTGAAGAAGTTCAAAATGGATCAGTCCAAGAAAGGGTTCTTGCCTGTACTGCAAGGTGTGAAATTGAGCTCGGCTCAGTGCCCGACCACGGCAAAAGATAAAGAAGAGATGAGTGTCATCCCCTATGCCTCAGCCATAGGATCTATTATGTATGCAATGTGTGTACCAGACCTAATGTAAACCTTGCCGTAAGTTTGGTAGGAAGGTACCAAAGTAATCCCGGCAAGGAACACTAGACAGCGGTCAAGAATATCCTGAAGTACCTGAAAAGGACAAAGGACATGTTTCTCATTTATGGAGGTGACGAAGAGCTCGTCGTAAAGGGTTACGTCGACGCTAGCTTCGACATAGATCTGGATGACTCTAAGTCACAAACCGGATACGTGTATATGTTGAATGGTGGAGCAGTAAGCTGGTGCAGCTGCAAGCAGAGCGTCGTGGCGGGATCTACATGTGAAGCGGAGTACATGGCAGCCTCGGAGGCAGCGCATGAAGAAATTTGGGTGAAGGAGTTCATCACCGACCTAGGAGTCATAACCAATGCGTTGGGGCCGATCAAACTCTTCTGTGACAACACTGGAGCTATTGCCCTTGCCAAGGAGCCCAGGTTTCACAAGAAGACCAGGCACATCAAGCATCGTTTCAACTCCATCCGTGAAAATGTTCAAGATGGAGACATAGATATTTTCAAAGTACATACGGATCTGAATGTCGCAAATCCGTTGACTAAACCTCTTTCGCGAGCAAAACATGATCAACACCAGAACTCTATGGGTGTTCGATTCATCACAATGTAACTAGATTATTGACTCTAGTGCAAGTGGGAGACTGTTGGAAATATGCCCTAGAGGCAATAATAAAAGGATTATTATTATATTTCCTTGTTCATGATAGTTGTCTTTATTCATGCTATAATTGTATTATCCGGAAATCATAATACACATGTGAATACATAGACCATAATATGTCCCTAGTAAGCCTCTAGTTGACTAGCTCGTTGGTCAACAGATAGTCATGGTTTCCTGACTATGGACATTGGATGTCATTGATAATGGGACCACATCATTAGGAGAATGATGTGATGGACAAGACCCAATCCTAAGCATAGCACAAGATCGTGTAGTTCGTTTTGCTAGAGCTTTTCCAATGTCAAGTATCTTTTCCTTAGACCATGAGATCGTGTAACTCCCGGATACCGTAGGAGTGCTTTGGGTGTACCAAACATCACAACATAACTGGGTGACTATAAAGGTGCACTATAGGTATCTCCGAAAGTGTCTGTTGGGTTGACACGGATCGAGACTGGGATTTTGTCACTCCGTATTACGGAGAGGTATCACTGGGTCCACTCGGTAGTGCATCATCATAATGAGCTCAAAGTGACCAAGTGTCTGGTCACGGAATCATGCATTACGGTACGAGTAAAGTGACTTGCCGGCAATGAAATTGAACAAGGTATTGGGGTACCAACGATCGAATCTCGGGCAAGTAACATACCGTCTAACAAAGGGAGTTGTATACGGGGTTGATTGAATCCTCGACATCGTGGTTCATCCGATGAGATCATCGAGGAGCATGTGGGAGCCAACATTGGTATCCAGATCCCGCTGTTGGTTATTGACCGGAGAGCCGTCTCAGTCATGTCTGCGTGTCTCCTGAACCCGTAGGGTCTACACACTTAAGGTTCGGTGACGCTAGGGTTGTATGAATATGAGTATGCAGCAAACCGAATGTTGCTCGGTGTCTCGGATGAGATCCCGGATGTCACGAGGAGTTCTGGAATGGTCCGGAGGTAAAGAGTTATATATAGGAAGTGCTGTTTCGGCCATCAGGAAAGTTTCGGGGTCACCGGGTATTGTACCGGGACCACCGGAAGGGTCCCGGGGGTCCACCGGGTGGGTCCACCTATCCTGGAGGGCCCTATGGGCTGAAGTGGGAGGGGAACCAGCCCCTAGTGGGCTGGTGCACCCCCCCCTTGGGTCCCCCTGCGCCTAGGGTTGTTAACCCTAGGGTGGGGGGGGGCGCACCACTTACCTTGAGGGGCACTCCACCCCCCTGGCCGCCGTTCCCTTGGGAGATTACCATCTCCAGGGCCGTCGCCCCCCCCCTGGGGGCCTATATAAAGGAGGGGGGAGGGAGGGCAGCCGCACCCTGAGTCTTGGCGCCTCCCTCCCCCTGCTACACCTCTTCCTCCTCCCACGGTTGCTTGGCGAAGCCCTGCCGGAGTCGTGCTGCATCCACCACCACGCCGTCGTGCTGCTGGATCTTCATCAACCTCTCCTTCCCCCTTGCTTGATCAATAAGGAGGATACGTCATCCACTCCGTACGTGTGTTGAACGTGGAGGTGCTGTCCGTTCAGCACTTGGTCATCGGTGATTTGGATCACGGCGAGTATGACTCCATCATCCCCGTTCTCTTGAACGCTTCCGCTCGCGATCTACAAAGGTATGTAGATGCACTCCTATCACTCGTTGCTTAGATGAACTCACAGATGGATATTGGTGAAACCGTAGGAATTTTTTTTATTTTCTGCAACATTCCCCAATAGGGGGAGCTAAGGGAGAACCATGTTTCGGTCTGGGACGCACTTGCTTTTGGCTTTTTTGAACAGAAGATGGGACATTCTTGTTTGAAATTTGGGGAAAGTACAAACTTTGCCCCCCTCTTAAATTTCGGACCTACTGCGGGTCGGGGGTAGGATAGTAATCCCAGGTGTCACCAAATAGTGGGCGGGAGTGATTTCGGCCGCGCGCATGTGTGCTTAGGCAGCCATTGTGTATGAATGTTTTTCGAAGACGGTTGCGTGGCGTCTAGATGAAGATACAAACCTACCCCGGTTTAGACCTTTGGACGTCGGGCCGGTATGTTTCACGGGTCAGAGTTATTAGAAAAGTAATTTCCTTGTACTACCAAACACTGGTCTCATGCGGTTTCGGGCGAGTAGAGTCTCTTTTGGCGATTCGTTCGAAATTTTGGAACACAAGCATTCATGTTTAGAGTACTCTTGAACTTTGAGGATTGAACTAAATATACAATGTTAAATTTGACCTTGTATGTTTGAAAACCTCATTAAATTATCCGCTTCTTTTTGAAATTTTGACACTTGAAAATCCTATAACTACGATTATTTTGGAATGGAGGAGCTAAATTTGAATCTATTTTGTACACGACTACATATGCTATTATGTACAAAATTAGAGCAAAGATTGGTGCCCCCATAATTTAGGTATGATTTACTAATCCCATGATACCGAATTCAAATAATTGAATGGGCTTCATGTTGAATTCGATTTTTTAAACCACCTTAATGTATGCTAGTTCATAGGTAGCTATTTATAATGTTCATTGTGTAACTTTCGTATGTATAATGTGATTTACACACACAACATGAACTATGCTCACGTTTATATTCGATTGCTAAAGCGACGCATTGTTTGGAGTTCAAAATACTAACTATGTGGATCAATTATGTCGAATAATAAAATAGACATGCTTAAATTCGATAGAATCTAGATATCTGATGGATCAATGACCGTTCCTTACGCTAATTGCAAATATCATGATCCCATCCTAATATTTGGATACAACTTATATCTATAATCAATGTGTACATCGGTCTTTTATGTGTAGTTTCACTCTCCATCGGTGGTCTCTCACACATGGTCGCACACTCTCTCCCGAGGTGTCTTTCTCACAGACATGCTCTCGATATAACCCTCCCTCCCTCTCGTAACCATTTATGACTGTTTTCACTAACCTTTATCACAAGCACTCTTACTCTCACAAGCATACACACGCACAATCCCCATCCACCCTTTATATATACATAGACCTGTCTATATGTCTCATGTATGCACATTATCTTTAGGCATGTCTCTCACGCATTGTCTCACACCTCTCTTCCTAATCGATGAGTATGATTCTAGCGGAGCATTCTGTAGGATGGCCCTTAAATTTAGGTTGGATGAATAGTAATATCAGAGATAAGGGGTTACCTTGGTCCGAGAACCTAGGGTTACAAATCCTAGCCGGCTTTGTCAGTGGACAAAGAGTCCTTCACAATTATGCTATCTTTGTCTTGTACGACTAGTCATCTATGGGTCTCCCTAAATGCATCACAGGCCGACCAATGTGGCGCAGGATAGAACCGAACGAAGGGCCTCACCTCGACCCACCGGCCCTCTTGCGGTGACAAACCCTCTACCCCCATGTCTCGTTATCTTCTCACACCCACACATACCAACACAGACACCACACAATTTTTTTTCTCCTGGTGCATCTATTCCCTCCTCCCTTGCATATACACACTCAAGGGAATCTCTCGCCGTGACGTCATATTCGTCTCTCTCTCTAGACCACTCTCATTTCTCGTGCTATCTCTCCCACACCCCCCCACCCCCGCCGGCCCCTCTATCCATGCCTCTCTCGAATATGTAATACACACACATACCTCTCTAGGCCCTGCCAAATGCATCAACTACACATTCAAACATGTTACATCACATACCCCACTGATCTAAAAAGCCCTCTCTGCATGTTTATTTCGCATACAACATTCCTTTTGAATAAAGTGTGGCCAAAAAATTATTTTAGAATTTCTACATATATACAACATTACAAAGTTATATGGAGGAGTATGAACGCTAATTTGCATTGCCTGGTGCCCACAATGATATTTATTCCACACTATGAATTTGTATATTTTTAATACTATATATAAAGTTAGTCATAATAAAGAGAAATGAAGAGCATCTCTCTCTCCATCGCATACCCCCCTCTATGCCCCTTTCACGTACGCACACAAACTATCTCCGGGTCCTCGAAAAGTAAGCCCCCAGCACATTCACGCATGTTTCATCTTTCTCTCGTGATATATACAGTGACGATCATTGTATTTGAAGTGAAAGTATGATACGTACATTGGACTTCAGAATCCACTCATTATGGTCACCATTTACGTTTTGTGGTTATTATACAGTCACGGGCTCACCGTATAGCTCTTGATTTGCTCAAGACACGACTAGTTGATCGGTTAAACGCTCCACATGGCACCTCTAGTGTTGCATCACATTATCTCACAACCATTGGGACCACTTGTCGGCTTGTATCTACTCTACATCTACACTCTTATAAAAAACAGAGTTGGTGATGATGGTGTGCCTGCCATCCTGCAATATAGGTCGTCTGATTTATATCTGACGGATAGGAAGGAAACTATGAAATTTTTCCAAAAAGGTACCCACTCACCTCTCCACATTTGCAAATAAGGCCTTCCCTCGTTCATCCTTTTCTATCACAAGATAAACTAGTCATACAAATGCATCTTGATGTTACGTACAACGCACGAGCATCTTGCTAGTAAGAATGAAAACAAACGATAAACAAATATTGGACGGTGATTCGAAGTCATGACCGCGGGCATAGTGGACAAGGTGGCCTTGTATTGCTATGCTGAGCCGTCTGTTTTAACACACAAGAGCTGGTGTGGTGATTAGACACACACGCATGCATGCACATGAACTGCATGCACGCAACACTTACATGAACACACGCAACACTCACACGCTACACTCACACGCTACACTCACACGCACACACGCAACACTCACACGCTACACTCACACGCACACACGCACGCATGCATGCACACACCAGTACATCACACGACCAACACACACTCTCACGCTCAAATGCTCAACCTACACATGCATGCGCACACATCAGGCCCTGACAGAGACATAAACAACCAGGTGATTACCGCGAATGGGTTGGAGTCTTGTCGCGCCTACGTAAATTTGTGTTTATCTGACCTTTTCCCTTGCGAACAGACAGGTGGGACCCACAAGGAACGTGGTCAATATAAATAGTCAACATGGTGCCATGCAGACTATTTGGCCGGTCAACAGAGTGCAATCCGATGCTGAACCCGGAGCAAGTGACCGTATAATCACTGCAAAACGTATATAGTGATTGTAATCAGCTTATTCTGAAGTTCGGTGACCATATTTACGCTTTTCTCTCTATAGGCCCTCCAAAACTACATCTCTACACGTTCTCGCATGTTACATTTGTTGGAAATATGCCCTAGAGGCAATAATAAAATGGTTATTATTATATTTCTTGTTCACGGTAATTGTCTATTGTTCATGCTATAATTGTATTAACTGGAAACCGTAATACATGTGTGAATACATAGACCACAACATGTCCCTAGTGACTCTCTAGTTGACTAGCTCGTTGATCAATAGATGGTCATGGTTTCCTGATCATGGACATTGGATGTCATTGATAATGGGATCACATCATTAGGAGAATGATGTCATGGACAAGACCCAATCCTAAGCATAGCACAAGATCATGTAGTTCGTTTTGCTAGAGCTTTTCTAATGTCAAGTATCATTTCCTTAGACCATGTGATTGTGCAACTCCCAAATACCATAGGAATTCTTTGGGTGTACCAAACATCACAACGTAGCTGGTTGGCTATAAAGGTACACTACAGGTATCTCTGAAAGTGTCTGTTGGGTTGGCACGAATCAAGACTGTGATTTGTCACTCCATATGACGGAGAGGTACCTCTGGGCCCACTCGGTAACGCATCATCATAATGAGCTCAATGTTAGTCGTGGGATCATGCATTACGGAACGAGTAAAGTGACTTGCCGGTAACGAGATTGAACGAGGTATTGGGATACCGATGATCGAATCTCGGGCAAGTAACGTACCAATTGACAAAGGGAATTGTATGCGTGATTGATTGAATCCCCGACATCGTGGTTCATTCGATGAGATCATCATGGAACATGTGGGAGCCAACATGGGTATCCAGATCCCGCTGTTGGTTATTGACCGGAGAGCTGTCTCGGTCATGTCTGCATGATTCTCGAACCCGTAGGGTCTACACATTTAAGGTTCGGTGACGCTAGAGTTGTTATGGGAAATTGTATGTGGTTACCGAAGGTTGTTCGGAGTCCTAGATGAGATCCCAGATGCCACGAGGAGTTCTGGAATGGTTCGGAGGTGAAGATTTATATATGGGAAGTCCAGTTTCAGTTGCTGGAATGGTTTTGGGGGTTATCAGTATTGTACCGGGACCACCGAAAGGTGTCCGGAGGTCCACCGGGTCGGGCCACCTGCCACGGGGGACTTAATGGGATGAATATGGGAGGGAACCAGCCCCCTAGTGGGCTGGTGCGCGCCCCCAAGGGCCCAAGGTGCCTAGGGTTTGGAAACCCTAGGGGAGGGGGCGCCTCCACCTTTCTTGGGTGGCAAGTCTCCCCCTCTTGGCCGCCCCCCCTCTAGATGGGATCTAGAGGGGCCGGCCCCCTCTCCCCTTCACCCTATAAATAGAGGGGGGGGAGGGCTGTTGTACCCCTTCCCTTGGCGCAGCCCCTCCTTCCTCCAACTCTTCCTCCTCGTCTGTAGTGCTTGGCGAAGCCCTGCTGGAGAACCACGAGCTCCACCACCACCATGCCGTCGTGCTATCGGAGTTCTCCCTCAACTTCTCCTCTCCCCTTGCTAGATCAAGAAGGAGGAGACGTCCCCGGGCTGTACGTGTGTTGAACACGGAGGCACCATCCGTTCGGCGCTAGATCGGATCTTCCACGATTTGAATCACCATGAGTACGACTCCATCAACCGCGTTCTTGTAACGCTTCCGCTTAGCGATCTTCAAAGGTATGAAGATGCTCATCCTCTCCCTCTCTTGTTGCTATAATCTCCATAGATTGATCATGGTGATGCATAGAAAATTTTGAATTATTGCTACGTTCCCCAACAACATCTAACAACTATGCAATACAACACTACTACTAGACTATAACACAATAAATCATATGTGTTTTTAGTTTTACTATATATCATATTGTCACTTAATTATTAAGTTTGCATACACTAAAATTGCCTTTGAAATGTATGGCCAGTATCATCTACCGCGCGGGAAAAATCCCGCCCTTTCCGGGTTTGTATCGATGGATCGTGCGAAACAGCAAAACTATAGTACTATACAGTACAAGTGATAGTTCACCGGGTCGCCGTGTCGTGTACTCCTCCATCGTAAGAGTGGAGCGCTCGCTTTCATAAATCTTCTAGTCCCTTTCACCGACATGTGGGACATCAAGCTACCGGGTCCACGTGCCATGCCGAAATAAGTGCAGAGTAGCCGGGGTGAAGCACCCCAGTCATGGCGCCGGTGTAGTAATGAGCAATGAGGCATCAAATCACAAAGTTGCACCTTTCCCGCAGTTAAGTTGGAGGGACGAAGTAATAATGCTAAAGGAAATAAGTTGGAGGGATGAAGCAACCATCATTTCACTCGTTGCTGAATCCGCTTCTCCCTCATTTTCTTCAAGTTAACCACGTGTTGCTTCTGCCATTGTTCTGCCTCATGTGGGATGTGGATCGGCTTGGTCAGGCACTGACACGTGGGACCACATGTTAGCAAACCGCCAGGACAATGTCCTCTAAAAATAAGAAACCTCCCCCGCCATCCGCCCGGCAAAATCACCTCCTTTTTACTAATCTTAATTCTATAATTTTTTAGATCAATATAATTGAGATTTGTATAGATAGCACACATGAGCAAAACAAAGTGCTACGGTTAAGGGCATCCACAATGTGTAGCAAAATGTGAAAATAGCTTTTGGCATCGTGGGAACCATTGTGGACGGTGTTGCCAAAGCCAAAAAGATGGAACCGAAGCACCCTGATTAATTGATTGAAGGAATAGAAAAATGCAACATCTCTCCTCTTTCTCCTGTGCTAGGACGCATGTACAGTATAGAGCATAGAGTATACTCCCCTGTCGCTTCTATCACAAATCACAAAGCAGTGAGGCATCAAATCACAAAGCATGGATGAAGCAACCATAATTTCTGTTGGTGTACTAAAGAAGGGGCTCTCCTTTGTACCCCTTTACTTGTGCATGGGCAGTCAGAGCCGCGCCCGCGACCACACTTAGCAAGGCTGAGAAGGGAAGCTAGAGAACGAAGCAATCCAAGCAACGCCAAGACTAGAGACAAAAAGAGCAAGTGGGCGAGGTGGACTCCCCCGGCAAGACCCTTGCCAGGGCAACCTCCGCAGCCCCGGCGAGAACCTTGCCGGGGCGACTTGCCGAGTGCCAGCGGAGCGCCCCACCCTTGAGCCCAATGGTTCCAAACACCATCAACCACGTTGGAACCAAGGCTCGGGAGGCACCTCCACGGTGGCATGCAGATCTTTGTGAAGACCAAAAGCACACAAGATCAGATGAGAACCAGAAGACGACGATCCTCGGCAAGATCCTTGCCATGGTAAACCACGAGACCTCCGGAAAGATCCTTGCCAGGGACGACCGTGATGCCACGGCAAGACCCTTGCCGGGGGCCCGGGAAGACCCTTGCCGAGGACATCCACGGGGCCGCAGCCAGGCCCACACCCGCCAAGACTCCACCGCCGTTCCCATGCGGATGCTAGCCCACCAACTAGGCGAGCGCCTGCGTGTCGATGTGAGGCATCTAGGCCAACTCAGCAAGCACCTGCGTGGTGGCATGTAGATCTTAGTGAAGACCCTACCACCACGCCAACTCAGCAGCCTGCCAGCCTACATCGCACTCACGCCTCGTTGGGCTAGACGTGTGTCGAAGCGAGACGGAGCAGCGACGGACGGGACGGGCCTCGTTTCCGTCCCTGATATAGCAAGGGGACACCTAAGGGGCACATTTAATGCATCTTGTCCCATAATGACAAGCGATAAGCTCAGCCACTTTATACCCTTCCACCTCCTATGTGCCACTGTGGCGATCCCCTTGACTATAAAAGGAGGCCCGAGGCCTACTAGAGAGGGATTCAGCTCCTTGGACAAGTGACGCACCGTAGCTAGCTCAAGAACTCCAAGAACACTCAAATAGACACAAAAGCAGGACTAGCGTATTACGCATCCTCGCGGCCCGAACCTGGGTAAACGATCTTTGTGCTTGCTGACTCCTGATCCCGCTCTTTCCACAACCTCGTGCCCGCCGGAACATAGTAGGGATTCCAGTGATCCCATAGGTGTCGTTTTCCACCGACAACTCTGGCACGCCAGGTAGGGGGTGCGCAGTTGTGAAAATCCGGAATAGTAGTCAGTTAAGCCATTCTTCATTGCCATGCCCCCCAAGAAGAAGACGACGAAGGCGATCGGTTCATCCGGAGCCGGACTGCCCGTAAAAGTGTGGGCGAGCAGCGGGGCGGTCATGAACGGAAGCCGAGGCACGACCCATGAACAACCGCATCACTCTGGCAGTCAATGCCTGGCGAGCGGCGTCGTTCGTGGGTAGGACGACGAGCCGCACGCGCTCTTCCCAAGTTGTGCGCGATGAGCAGCGTCACTCCGCTGGTGACCCCGGGAGCCGCCATGGGAAAGCGCTGCGCATCATTCGCAGGACGAAGGAGGCCAGCATGAACGCCGAAGTGCTGGCGGAAATGGAGTACAACCACAAGGCCGTGATAGAGCTCCTTCTAACATGGTTAGAAGTCGGAGCATGTCACGGTCCACGCAGCTTTCGCCACCGCCCACGCCAGCAGAAGCTTTGGCGCGCGCACAGCTGCTTCTTGACTTTCCTCCTACTGTGGAAAAGCTCGATGAATGGAGAGCCACCATCCGGAGGCTCGTCGGCGTCGCCAACAGAGACGAGCCACGACCGGCGGGGCCCTCAGGCCGATGCTCCATCGAGCCACCGCATGCTAGTGATGGAAGGCCCGAAGGTGGTGCAGCCATGGTGCACTCTCCTCCCCCACACCAGTTACCACGGGTGTCAATCCGTCGTGATGACGCTTGTGACAACATTTCCATAGCATCGTCCGACCCATGGACCCACCGCGATCAAAGCCAAGTTCTTCATGAGCGAACTCTTGAAGATGCTTGAACCACCATCGAACGCCGGCGCGAAGCGCGCCACCAGTCAGATAGGCGGGCAGGGCCCACTATGAACCACCCGGCACCGGGAGGCTATGGTGGCCTACCCAATGAGGTGGGTTGCCCAGCTTTTACCCGTGAGCTGCGGCAGTTCCAGTGGCCCTCCCACCGCTTGTTCAAGCCCGATGTTGGTGAGAAGTACAACGGCAAGACTCACCCGTCGGAGTTCCTAGGCATCTACACCATCGTGATGCAAGCTGCTGGAGCTCGCGACGACAAGGTGCTTGCCAACTACTTCCCGTTGGCACTTAAGCCCAACGTCATGTCATGGTTTATGCACTTGCCGGCGGACTCCATGTCTTTGGTCAGATTTGTGTCATGAGTTCATTGGTGCCTTCATTGGGGGCCATCAAGCTCATGGCCAGGCAAGCGATTTGCATATCATCGCCCAGAAGGAAGGTGAAAGCCTACGCAAGTACATACAGAGGTTCAACTGAGTACAGTACAACATCCCAGATGTTCATCCCGCCGCCGTGATTAGCGCATTCCATCAGAATGTGTGCAACCGCAAGATGCGTGAATAGCTAGCAATGAACAAGGTCAAAGATGTGGCCGAACTTTATGTTCTGGCCGATAGGTGCTGTCGTGGAAATATCACGTCAGATGTCCTCGTGAAAGGACTTAGTCGTGCAGCCATCACGATGGGTTAGCTTAAAGGGGTTAAACCGGACAAAGGACACGAGAGTTTTATACTAGTTCGGCCCCTTCGATGAAGGTAAAAGCCTACGTCTAGTTGTGATGGAATTATTGTGGTTTCGATTGCCAGGGAGCAAACACGCTATGCCTGGCTCTCGAGTTGTTGTTTCCTGTCCCTGAACCGCCATCCGGTCGTCCCTATATATACACATGTTGACACTCGGCCGGTTTACAGAGTCCCGAGGCCGGCTCATACAAGTGTCCAGCTCGGTCTCTCCTTTCCTAGCTTCTAATACAAGTTATGTAACCATGGCGGTTTACCACTACGGGCCCTAATCCGCCTTTGGGCTCCGGGCCTCTAAGCTTCTTTAGTAAAGCGCCATCTTCTGGGTCTTCATGGGCTTCAATATAGTTGAGGGTGAACCGGCCCCTCCTGGGCAGTTTACACTCAGTTGTTATATCCCCAACATTAGGCCCCAGATTGATTTGAACCTATTCATGTCAATCTTCAATACTTCGAAAAATTCCGTGAACATCTTCTTATATTTCTCGTAAACTGCCATGATGTCTTCTCCTGTAAACTTTGTTAAACCGCCGTGATGTCATCCTCTGGACATAGCAATAGATTGTCATGACGTCATCTCTTGTATAAACAGAAAATAAAGATTCCCTTCAGTAATTATATCCCGAGGATCGAGGCGACAACTGCGCCCCCTTTTGCTGCTTCAGGCTCCTCGATTCTCGCGCCTGCCAATTATCCCCTTCTCTTTATAAATAAAGTCGGCGGGTCTTTTGTGACACCCCAAAAATTTTAACCCTGTTTTATTAATTAAAATTTTGCCAGGAAACTTAAACTTTTGTTTTCTGGATTTTCTTTTGATTTCAGAACCTCTCTTTTCTTTATTATTATGTAGTTTTTACCCAAGTGAAAACTTTCCAATCATTGTTGGACTTATTTTTCCTCTCAAATAAAACAATTCTTTTATCAGTAGGATTATTTATATAATTATTTTTCCCCTGAGCTTTATTTCTCTAATTTGGTTTTTCATAAGTTTAGGGTCCCATTTGCACTGCAACCCTTTTATAAATTCATTCAAAAATCCCACCAAAATTGTTAGATGTCATGTGATGTTTTTAAAACACTTTTATGCAAAAATATATTTCAATCTTTGGATATTTTGAGCTTTACACCATATTTTCAAATCTGGTCCAATGGGCAAATTTACACTACAGCCTATTTAAAAATTTCTTTAAAGCCTCCACCAAAATTATGAGATGTCAGTGGTAGCATGCAATTCAACTTTATGCAAAAACTCAGTGATGTTCTTTGAAAAATTTGAGTGAATCAACCTCATTTCCATTCTGGTGCAACTTAGGGATTTGTACTGCAACCATCTGCTAACTTGCTCCTCTACCCATGAGCTTTCTCCTACTTGTAGTCCTCCCTGCAAAACCCCTAAGTCCAGGATCATGCACCCATTGGGAGATTTTTGGTCCATGCATTGATGCCATTTACCTTCTGTCCAGAATTGAAGTTTTGCAAAAACTTGCACTAGCAAGTTTCTTCTTTTGACAAACTAACCCCACCACCCTCTCTTGCATCTAGAGAGAACCCACTCTGGAAGTTTTGACCACCCCAAGTACTCCCTAGGTGCCTCTAGCATTTTGTCGAACACCATGTGTGCATGAACAGATCTGGCATGGTTGAAGGTTTTGTGTTGTGAACTTTTCCCTTGCCCTAAACCAAGTTGTCCAGTAGCCTTCTGAATGTCTCTAACCTAGTCCTGTGGACTTGCAGTGGCTCTCTAGCAACCTTAGACGCCCTGGCATTTTGACAAGCACGTCCCGTGCGTGCTCTGGGCGCGAGCAGAGCACGCGTTTTGCACGTGCCGCGCCCAAGCCGCCACGTCGCGCCCCTGGTTTTACCCCCGCCACAGAGTCGCGCCACACACTCCCCCTCTCGCCGCATCCCACCTAGCAGCCCTGGTGCCCTGCAGCACCGCCGTCAGAGCCCTTGGTGGCACGCCGGCATCCGCAGTGCATCTCTGCCAGGTCGGTGCCGCCCAAGCCTCCCCCACTCGCCACCTGCCCCTGGAACAGCTCAGCCTCATTCTCTCGCGTGTCCTCTAGCCCTCGTCATCGCCACGACGCCCTGCCGCTACAGGGAGGCGGTTCGCTGGCAAACTTATCCACGACCGCCGCAAACCGACCTTGTCGCGCTATATAAGAGGCCCCCGAGCACGTTCCGTTCCAGAGGTAGCCTCAGAATGCTCCCCAAATTCTCCCGTGGCAGCCAATCGACCCGGGGAGGTCTTCTTCACCATCTCCGGCAACCGCAGCCGCCTCCACTGCCCTGGCCATTCCGGCGCCACCAGAGCCTCCCCCTCCCACTCTCTTCACCAGGAGCTTCCTCTCCCCCTCGTGAATCCATCCCCTACTCCATTTTGATCGGGACTCACTACGAGAGAAAAATCAATTTGCCCGACGACCACCGTCCGCTGCGAAGCTCGCCGCCGGTAGCTTCGTCCACCCCAGAGACCGTATCGACCGCCGGAGTGACCATATCGATCCCCTGAACCCGCGGATGGCCTCTTTTTCCCGAACGGTGCTGCCATTCGCTGGCGAGCATCGCCGGAGCTCCTCCTCTATTAGGTCGGAGGAGGCGACGCGCGCGTGGACTGGTCAAACATGACCAGTGGGCCAGGCGGGTCCACTGTCAGTGTCCCAGTGCCGATCCATGCAGGCATAAGTGGAAACGTGTTTCCAGAATACGCCTTCGACGTGTACGTAAAATCGAAACGTTTTATTTTTCTATTTTAATTTTAAATAACAGGTTTTGACCAAAACTTTGACTGCCTATAACTTTTTAATTATAACTCCAAATGAGTTGATTCTTTTTCCTACCTCTCTCAAATATTGTCTAGTTTATTTTAAGATTTACTTGAAAAAAAAATTGACAACTTTTTGTGCTGTTTTGGAAATGTGTGTTAATCCAAATTTATTTACAATAGGATTTTTGGGAGAGAAAGTAGGAGGCTTTCAAAAGTTTTGGAGTGCACCCTGCCTTTCGACACTTTGAAGGCAAGCATTCTGAACCCTGGCATTATATTTTGCATGCGTTGTTTGACACGATTATGACACCACCTCAATACTTAGAACTCGTTATTTTATGTGGTGATATGATCATTTGCATGAATATTTATTGGAAATTTCCTTGCTATTGGAAATGGACATGCTTGTGATATTGATCATCCTCGTGTGCCTTTCGTGCCTACCGAAAGGAAAACGGGAAAGTCTCTGTCTTGGGTAGACCCGAGCTTGTGCCTAGTTCCTCGTCGAGACGTTTGTGTCTGGCATGGCATGAGGGGTATGATGAGTGGTGATTCTGTCTGTTGAATGAAATATATTCTTTATGCTAATCATGCAGGGAATACTTTAACCTCCTGAGTTGACCATAGATCGAGTCTTGTTCCAGTAACCCCCATACTTGTTTCGTTCTACCACTTGTCTCTACAACAAGTAGGGTACGGTTCAGTAAGTCGTTAACCCCTTTCGAGCACACACCGTACAGAGAGGCCATGGTGGAAGATACCGGTTGTAGCTGGTAGGCAGGCCACCTGGTCCGGGGGCATGGGTGTTTCCGGTTGAGACCGAGAGGGGAGGCCACCCCTTAGAGCGCGCGATATAAATTTGATCCCATGCTACGCGAGGTTGTAGCCTCCCCACTTAGAGTTTTGCATAACAAGTGTCGTTGGTGATTCCAGACACCAGTAAGTTAAGCTGGTGTGTGCAAGTTAGGTGTGTTTTCAACTAAAAGGCCGTAGACGGAATTAGTCCCGATGGACTAAAGGAATCCGTTACTCGTGGGTAAAGAGTACACCCTCTGCGGAGATTAAATCTATTTGAATAGCCGTGTCCATGGTTAAGGATTACAGTCTGGGTCGGGTCAAGTGTCGGTCTTAGAGTTGGTCTTTGGAGGAGAACTACTAAACCAGAACCCGGATCATGACTGATGACTTGTGATGATTATGTTTATTATGGACTAACCCTTTATATTATTTGAATTATTGAACATCCCTGGGACGGTTCTACCTCCTGGATATTCACTGTGATTATTTATAAGCCCTTTATGTGGTGTCGCTGAGATGCCCGACTATGGCATGCTTGTCATTTATTTACATTATAAGCCCTTTATGCGGTGTCGCTGAGACGCCCGACTATGGCATGCTTGTCATTTATTTACCTTATAAGCCCTTTATGCGGTGTCGCTGAGACGCCCGACTGTGGCATGCTTGTTATTTATTTTATAAGCCCTTTATGTGGTGTCGCTCAGACGCCCGTCTGTGGCATGCTGTTATTTATTTTCTTTATAAGCCCTTTATGTGGTGTCGCTCAGACGCCCGACAAAGGCTTTTCTCTTTATTTACTAACCTTTCAAGGCGTCGCTTCAGACACCCGATCGGTGCATTTTATTATTAATATGTTATTGCATATTCACAAATAACCTGCTCGCATGCATCAGAGTTTTTAATGTCTTTTGTGACTGACGCCATGAGCATAAAATATTTCAAAACATCGTTGTTCTATTATACCCGTGTTCATAATGTTTGCGAGTACATTCAAAGTACTCACTGGCTTGTCGCTGGCTCTTGTCTTGGCCAGATTTCTTGCGCGAAGAGGAGCGACCATAGTGACAGCCCCGGAACCTACGCAATGGTGATAGCAACCTCGCGAAGATAGGAGTTAACCTGGTCAGCTGTTCCTGTTGGGAAATGGAGTCCCATAGACACTGATGATCCACAAACCGCTTCTGCCATAAACCACTAGAAACCATTTGTTGTACTCACAGGCCAGAATGGTCTTGTACTACATATTTTGTATTTTGCTTGGAAATTCTGTATCAAGTCGATGTCTCATCAGCTAACAGTAATCCTGGGGCTGGTGAGCACAACGGCCATTTTCTGGAAATTAATACCCGAAAAACCGGTCGTGACATCTTTCCATTTTCCTCCTTGCCTCTCGTTTTCCTCCTCGCGACCCGAAGAGCTCAAGCACCACCGCCGCCGTCAACCCTTGAATCTGCATCGACTAGGCCGCTGCATCACCCTCTTCGTACCAGAGATTCGGCAATACTCCTCCGCCCTGGTAAGTACTCCCTTCCTTAACCCTAGATCTCCATTAGGGCTTCGTTTTCATCTGTGTTTGTCGGCGTTCATCAGTGCTTCTCCACTTTTCCTCTTGGCTTCTTACTGCATCTTAGCTTAGACCTGATAGTTTCTTTCTGCGGTAGATCCCTAGCTTTAATCTGCCGTTGTATAATATCTTGCTATTCCTGTACAAATTCCCTCTAGACTTTCTCTGTTCTGCTTAATCGCCATTGTAGGACTCAGAAATTTTTCTTTACTGAACCACGGTAGATCCAAAATTATATCATCATTGTGTGAAACTTGTTTCTGCAACACTTAGTGAATTTCAGCTCTGCTGCTTCCTCCATAGGCGGTTTAACTTGTAGAAAATCATAATCCGCTTGGTACCATTAGCCCTCACTTAAACCGTCGTCCTGACTTTGAATAGCAATAACCGGTTTAACATGTATAACTTCCCAATTTAACTCTGGTTTGTACATATCAACCTTGAATCATAAACCAGCCTTCATACTTTTTTAGTTGACCTTCCAACATGACCAAGCAATTCGCCGCGTGCAACTGGGTTCCTTCCCAGATCACAGAAACGCAGCTCAATGTTTATGGTTTGACTGGCGCTTTGGCCAAGAAAGATGTCCTCCATTGGCGAGTTCCTGGCCCTGAGTGCCCTCCAGTACCTCAAGACGGGGAAGTGATTGTGTTCATGCAACATCTAAACCGGGGTTTCAGTCCCCCCGGTTCAAAAAAATCCGGGATGTGCTTGCTAGTTTCCAACTCCATCCTCAAGATATTGTACCAAATTCTGTGTCCAATATATGCAACTTTCAAGTGTTTAGCGAAGTTTACCTTCAAGAAGAACCAACTATAGAGCTCTTTAGAGACTTTTTCCAGTTAAACCGCCGAACTGAATTCTCTGACGGCCCCAATACTGAACTTGGCAGCGTGTAAATTCAGAAAAGGAAGGAATTTGATTTCCCTCATGCCAAGCACCACAGTCATCCAAAGGACTAGAATCAAACCTGGTTCTACTGTCAGAACACCGCGCCTGCTGATGAAAACCCTCTGCTGGGTTACTGTGCTGAGCGGCTTAGTAATGGCCATCCACTGCCTCAACGGCTCACTACTAAAGAGCGACATGCTTATGAACCTCAGAGTATTAAGCTCTGGCCCTTCTAGCAAACGGTTTAACCAGTGTTCATCTTGTCCGTTGCTGGGTTTCCTGGGGTATTCTGCCTTTAAGCCGCCGCACCCGTTTGATGCATGAGTATACTGGGGACACCAAAGACCCTCAACGGTATCATGAAATGGAAATGACTGACGAGGAAGTCACTGAATCCATGAAGAAAATGCTGGATGAACCGGTCGCGGCATGCAACAAAACCGGATTGGCTCCCTTTTATACATCCAACAAACCGCCAGCAGTAAGAAGTTTACCTTTTGTACCTTTTTTAATCCGTCTCCGCTTTAACATTGTTCTGATAACCCTTTGTTTGTTTTGACAGGCCAAAGATCCATTCTGGACGAGGAAAACTTCAGACAAAACAGTGAGGGCTCCTCGCCCAAAAAGCAAAGTCATAAAGAAAGTAGGCAAGAAGAAAATTGTCGAGTCCTCTGATCCGCCCGAGGATGTCGATGAATCGGAAAACGAGGTAGAACTTGATTCCCTTGGCTCATTTTTCGTACACCTTATTGACAATGATTATTACCAGGATGATGCGGAAGCCAGCCGTGCGGACCATGTTGAGGTAATCATCCTTTCTTCCAATTCAGAACATGTGCCGGTTCAAAAACTCCGACGTGCAGTTCGGAAAGTAAAACACTCTCACCCACTTGCTCATTTGGATCCACAATTTTCTTTGAAGACATAGCAACATGAAGGTCGTCGCACAACCCAGCATAGCGGCCAACAGGTCACTTCCTCCGGTTTACCGGATAGACCAACCTGGAAGCATCGTCCAGAGGTTTCTTGTTCTTCCAAAAAAATTATCCTTTGAAGGGTTGCTTCTGATACCCACTTAATCCATTTGATTCGAATTACCAGGTGTCTTCCAATTCTTCATCGGGCGGTTCATCAACCACTCAAATGCCTCCCCTCAAGACCGTCCCTGGGTAAGTATACTGTCTTTAACTTTGTCTTCTTGCGCCGATTTACCAACTGACATCTTGTTTTAATATTACAGCGCCAAAGCCCATCTCAGTAAGAAAGCAAAAACCAATATTCCAACTGAAGAGGTTGAACCGGACAGAATTTCAGAAGGCGCTAATAGAGATGCTGACATTGCCATTGATGATCCTGTACCTCAAAGTTAGGATACATATGTTGAACCGCCAGAAGTCAACCCGGCCAGTCCGCATGCTGATCTTCCAAGCCCAGCCAAAGGCGAAAGCGTGCGAAGCCCGGCCAGGGATAATGTCAATGTGCCAACCCCATCAAAAGGTAGCAATGGTGATGTTGTTATCACTGGTACTGCTCATACTGCCCCTGGCAATCCGGTTGCTTTAGCCAAGCACACTGCCAAGGAAGAGTTTGCGGCTATGGGCAAGGGAAAAGGAAAGACAGATCTGTCCAGCTTTGTTAACCTTTCTGCCCAGGAGCTCCATTCCGGATTTTTAAACCGCCTATACACCAGCCGGGATTATGAAGCCGGTTTGGTGAACTTAATGAAGGAACGCTATGAGGTAATCTTCAAAACACTTTTCATTTGCTTGTAATGTATATCAACTCCAATGTAGCCCCAAGGGCCGGTTTATCTCTTGAAGACAAACCGGGTCTTCTAATATTAAGAATACTTGAACTGAGTAGTCCCCAAGGGCCAGTTTATCTTTAACAAGATGAATCGGGACTTTCTGTTAACATTTTGTCCTTATCAACTGCCTTCACCTTGGATTTAACTGATCAATTAGGCATTAGCCCCCCAAGTGCCAAGTTTAATACTTGTATTGAGCCTTGGGACTTTAAAATATCCGTTTTAAAAAGCAATCCGCATTAGCCCCCAAGTGCCAAGTGTATAACTTTTAATAGCATCCTCTTCTGATTTTTGCAGACAGATATAAATACCAAAGAGTCTCAAATCGCCGATCTTCAAGAAAACATCAAGTCCCTGCAAGAAGAGACCTCTAAAGCCAAAGAGGAGCTAAAGGGCGCTTTGACTACCATGGAACAATTGAAGGATGGCTTCAAAACTGAATGCACTAACTGGGAAACCGAAAAGGCTGCTTTGTTGAAGCGGGCTGAAGACGCCGAAGCAGCTCTTAAACCGGTGGAGGAAGAGCTGATTGGGATGAAACATCAAGTGAACGCCATGACAGCTGCAATTTTTGGTAAGTAGTTTATAATAGCATGTTTTGAAGTATCTTCAACTCCGTCGGTTTAACATTAAGTTCTTAAACCATTGTAGGTAATCGCATTGCTCATCTAGGCGCATATATGTGGATGAAGTTAAAGGCAGCTTACACATTGATTGAACAACTGTATACAGGTGCACAACGAGTCATCTCTGCAGCTTCATACAACAAACCGGCACCAACCTTGATCAATGATACTTTGGCCAGGCTCTCAATGACCCCTGCTCAGATAGAGGAGTTGAAGCGATCTGCTGCCAGGGCTGGTGCTTTGTTAGCACTGACTCGTGCCAAATAATGGATAGCTGACCTGGATCTAGTTGATATCGCCAAGGGCTATCCGGATGAACAAGAAAACGGATCAGCATTTGATAATGAAGCTCTCAAAGCCCTGACTAAGGAAATGCGTCCAATAGCAAGTCAATTGGCTGAAGAGGTGAACTTGACTTCTCATCGGTCCTTCTATGATGCCAACAACCATCGAGTTGACACTGCTATGAAGGAAGTGCGGAATCTTATTCCGCCAATTCGTAAGCACACTTATGCCCCTGATGTTGAACCGTCTAATCTGATAAGTGAAGAGGTTGTCTTTGAGGCTTTAACCCGGATTGACTGGACCATTGTTGACTTCCAGCCACTTGGTGGGGAGGAGGAGGTTGAACCGACACCTAAAGATCCATCAACCTCATGTCGACCTGGTGATGAGTCTTGATCCGGCAATCTATTTATTGTCACAGACTTTGTTCTGTGTAAAAACAATCATTATTTTGGGCCTCAAAGCACCTTGTAATAGGCTAGTTAAAATACTTTGATCTGTGGCACTGATGGATGACTTTGTTGATCAACCATGATATTTGTTGTGCTTGCTTATACACTTTGAAAATTTCATGCGATCCTTATGTCTGCATAAGAAGAATTGTCCTAGCGGTTTCCCGCCGGACGGGTCATAATGCCCAAGATAAAGCCTGGCTGATAACCAAATCTGGATAAATATTAAAATATGAAATAAATGATACCTGTGATATGAAATCCCTTAGTTGGTTTACCAACTTTAATTGTAGTAAGGGTGAAGATGCAAATCTTGAGTATTGATAACTCCCACCATGCAGTGCTGGTGTATATAATATGTCATACCGGGTTGTGATAAACACCGGATGATCATGCTGGTGACATGTAGTCAAAGCCAGCCCAGGTTTTTAAACACCGGTTTGATAATATGGTCTGACAACTTGTAGCTGAAAACCAAGCTGGGTTAACAAACACCGGATTATTATGATGACAGAAAAGCCATACCGGGTCAATAGACACCAGTTCAACATAAAATTCATCAAAAGAGAAAAGATCTTTGACAAAGGCAAATAAAACCGTGTAGTCGAGGCTTTTCAAGGGCTGCCAGGCCCAAATTCGAGGCTTTCATGGGCTGACAGGCCGCTGAGTTAAACCATTTGACAAAGCCTTTAAAGATGGACCTCCAACTAACCAATCGTCGTTTTAACTTTGACAAGTTCAGTGTCTATATGAGATTAACTTGTCAAATGTTCGGCGGGCCGTGCCAGGATTACCTGGATAGGAGTGGCTTACTTGATGAAGGCAGGTTAACCTGGGGTTTTAGGTGAATACACCAGGCTTCCAAGCCGTGCTTGATAGCATATTACAAGGGTCCTTTCAAACTCTTTGTTGCAGTGCACAAAGATCCCCCAAGTAATGTTTGTGAGTTGTGCTCAATGGGTGCCTATGTTTGAGCTGTGCATAGCATCCAGACTCTCTTTGGCCCCGTGGGTGTGAAGCTCCCAAGCTATATTGTGGCATGATAGCCAGTTTATAAAGAAGAACTCCACATTGTCAGCTGAAGCCCCCATGTAACCAAAAGATATTTGAAGAGAATGGCAGAAGCCCTACTTGTAGCAAGGATGCCGGTTTATTATATTGATCATAATATATACATTGTCAAAATATGTACATAAGAGAAGCCTATGGCTTAAGTGTAGTAAGGCCGAAGGAGAGCTATGTTCCACGACCGCCGGGTCTCCTCCTCAGAACTATGTGAGTTGTCTTGAACATCAATGAGGTAGTATGATCCGTTGTGCAGATTCTTGATGACCACAAAGGGACCTTCCCAAGGTGGGGATAACTTGTGCATATCGGTATGATCCTGGATGAGACGGAGCACCAAGTCGCCTTCTTGAAAGGTTCTTGTTTTAACCCGGCAGCTGTGATAACGCCGCAGGTTTTGCTAATAAACCGCCGAACGAGCCAAAGCCATGTCCCGCTTCTCATCTAACAGGTCCAACGCCTCCTGGCGTGCTTGCTCATTGTCCGCTTCAACATAATTAGCAACCCGGGGCGAATCATGACGAATATCACTTGGGAGGACCGCCTCTGCCCCATAAACCATGAAAAAAGGTGTGTAACATGCTGATCTGTTGGGGGTGGTGTTGATGCTCCATAACACAGAAGGTAATTCTTCCACCCAACAACCCGGCGTCCACTTTAAAGGAACCATGATCCGGGGTTTGATACCCTCCAAAATTTCTTGATTAGCTCTTTCAGCTTGACCATTAGACTAGGGGTGAGCCACGGATGCTATATCAAGCCGGATGTGCTCTCTCTGAAAGAAGTCCTCCATCTCACCTTTAGAAAGGTTTTTGCCATTATCTGTGATGATGCTATGTGGAAAGCCAAAGCGGAAGATAATCTTCTTGAGAAATTGAACCGCCGTAGCTGCATCACACTTGCTTACGGGCTCCGCTTCAACCCGTTTAGTGAACTTGTCAACCGCCACCAATAGGTGGGTCTTCTTATCCTTGGATCACTTAAAGGGCTCCACCATATCAAGCCCCCAAGTAGAAAATGGCCAAGTGATGGGAATCATCCATAGCTCTTGAGCCGGAACATGATCTCGGCGTGAAAACTTCTGACAAGCGTCACACCGCTTTACTAGATCCTCAGCATCAGCATGAGTTGTCAACCAATAGAACCCATGACGAAATGCTTTAGCCACCAGGGACTTTGAACCATCGTGATGACCACAATCCCCTTCATGGATCTCACGCCGAATCTCTTGGCCTTCTTCAGGAGAAACACAATGCTGGAATGCGCCTGAAACGCCACAGCGGTGTAACTCGCCATTGTGAATAACCATGGATTTTAATCACCGGATTATCTGTCTGGCTAGAACTTCATCATCTGGCAACTCGCCCCGGTTCATATACACCAGATATGGAACCATCCAATCCAGAATTATATGTAAAGCGGCGACCAATTGGGCCCCCGGATCAGGAACGGCCAAATCCTCCTTTGTAGGCAACTTAACAGACGGGTTATGCAAAATATCTAAAAAGGTATTGGGTGGTACCGGTTTACGCTAAGATCCCAGCCGGCTTAAAGCATTTGCTGCTTCATTTTTTGCGCCGATCAATATGCTCAACCTGATAACCTTTGAAGTAACCCGCCACAATATCCACCTCGCGTCTGTAAGCCGCCATGAGGGGATCCTTAGAATCCCAAGTGCCAGAAACTTGCTGGGCCATCAGATCAGAATCTCCAAAGCATCGTACCCGGCTCGAGCTGAAGAGGGGAGGAAGTACCCCGGCGAAGACGCTAGTGTGGAAACTGACTCTGCAGACGGAGACGCCGCCACCCCGACAAAGAATGGTCGGCGTCGCAACAGGAAGCGCAAGGGCAAGGCCGTGCTTGCCGTGAGGGATCCAACGACACCGGCGCTGCCAAGAAGGCCAAGGCAAACGACCCCGGCAAGGAAATTGCTGGGTACGACGCTTGCCGGGCCTTGACGGCTACCAACAAGCCAGGAAGCTCCAACAAGTAGTACTGCAAGACCCACCGCACTAAGGGCCATGACTTCTAGAACTGCCGACAAGTTGAGCTGCTTGCTGAGAAGCAAAAACCTGAGTATGAGAGCCAGGACAAGGAGAAGGGTCAGGACTGTGCTGGGGGATCCAGCAAGAAGTGTGGTGGCCAAGAAGGACGATGCGGCAAGGATAACCAGCAAGAGAGGCCTGCTAGGGGCCGCGACAAGAAGCAGGAAGATGATGATCATGACGAGGACGACGAGTCCGGTGACCATGAATTTCAGAAAGCTACGGAGGCCATGTGCATCAACGGTAGCGCCTCGCTGCACACCTCTCACCGCCAGCTCAAACAGTGGGCGCGTGAGATCGCAGCGGCGCAGCCATCATTCGACGCTTAGAAGCCACTGAAGTGGTCGAGCACGCCTATCATTTTTTACACCAAGGACCACCCTGATCCCACAACTGCGGTCGGGTGTTTGCCGTTGTTGGTTTCACCAACGATATGCAACCCCAAGGTGACGAAGATGCTAGTTGACGGCGGGGCCGGTCTGAACTTGATCTCGCCTATTGTGATCAAAAGGCTGCAGATTCCTGATGGAGAACTCGAAGAGACAGGCACATTCCGAGGAGTCAACCCGGGAAGGAGTCAGCCAAAGGGAAAGGTCATGCTGCATGTGACATTTGGAAGCGAGTTGAACTACAGGACGGAGAGGATTGTCTTTGATGTAGCCGAGATTGCCTTGCCCTACAACGGGATCCTCGGCAACCCGACACTAGCCAAGTTCATGGTGGCATCCCATTACGCCTACAACACGCTGAAGATGCCTAGGCCGATTACCATCATCACCGTCCACTCAGACAAGAAGGACACGCTGATCTCTGCTGACCAACTCTAGCGGGAGGCGGTTGCGGCGACTGCCGCCAAGGCACTTGCTCTTGCCGCCGAAGCTCCAGGAGGGAAGAGGACCGGCAAGACCTGTCGCACCCACTCCGGCAAGCACACCTCCTCGGAGTGTTGTGCTCCCATTGAGAACATGCCAGAGAGCTCCACCGACAGGAGCAAGAAATCCAGAGCTGCACCACCAGAGACCAAGAAGGTGTCCGTCAAGGAGAATGGCACGGTAGGGACTTTCACCATAAGCTCCACCCTCGATAGCAAATAGGAAGGCGCGCTCGTCACTTTCCTGCGGGAGAATGTCGATGTGTTTGCATGGGAAGCATCCGACATCCCCGGCGTTCCCAGGGAGGTGATTGAGCACCATCTTGCTGTCTGTCCTCATGCGCGACCCATCAAGCAGAAGGTTAGGAAGCAAGCTTTGGAAAGGAAGGAGTTCATCATAGAGGAGATCAGGAAGCTGGAGGCGACAGGCTTGGTGAGAGGGGTACTCCATCCGACGTGGTTGGCCAATCCGGTGGTGGTGTGCAAGGCAAATGGGAAGTGGAGGCTATGTATTGATTACACAGATATCAATAAGGCCTGTCCAAAAGACCCTTTCCCGTTACCACGCATTGACCAGATTGTTGACTCTATGGTTGGGTGTGACCTGCTATCATTCCTTGACGCCTACTCAGGATACCACCAGATCTTCATGACAAGAGAAGATGAAGAGAAGACAACATTCATCACCCCATGTGGCATGTATTGCTTTTTACGGATGAATTTTGGGTTGAAGAGTGCTGGTTCAACATTTGCAAGAGCAGTCCAAATTGGTTTTGAGCCCCAGCTCATAAAAATATGGAAGCTTATATGGATGACATAGTGGTCAAAACCAAGGACAAGGCAACACTTGTACAAGATTTAGAAGAGACGTTTGCAAATCTGCGCAAGATCAACCTCAAGATGAACCCTGAGAAGTGTGTCTTCGGCATTCCGTTTGGCAAAATTCTCGGGTTCTTTGTGTCGCAGCATGGGATTGAGGCGAATCCAGAAAAGATCAAAGCCATTGAGCATATTGAGGCGCCTAGGCGGATCAAGGACGTGCGTCGGCTCACTGGTTGCGTTGCCGCCATGAGCAGATTCATCTCCAAGTCTGCTGAGCGCGCCCTTCCCTTTTTCAAAATCTTGAAGAAGGCGGGCCCAATGGAATGGACCCCAGAGACCGAAGCAACATTGCAAGATTTGAAGAAATACCTCTCCTCCATGACAATACTGGTTGTGCCAAAACCACAAGAGCCGCTGCTGCTGTATCTAGCAGCAAAAAATCAAGTGGTCAGCTGCGCTAGTGGTGCAGAGGGAGGTCGACTAAGAGGTAGCGGCAGCGGCAGGACTAGTGGATGGCGAGCCAGAGCTCCCCCCGGTAGGGCCTGATGCTGGCAAGGTGAGGCCCCGGCAGGGTCTGGCACCGGCGGGACAGAGCCTGCACAACCAAACGAAGTGGTGCACAAGAAGAAGATGATGCAGTACCCGGTTTACTTTGTCAATTCCCTCTTGTAGGGGGCTAGGTCAAGGTACTCCGGTGTGTAGAAATTGCTCTTTGGCCTCCTTATGTCCTCGAGGAAGTCGCGTCATTACATCCAAGTGCACGAGATCACCATTGTCACCCACCTCCCGTTGCAATGGATACTGCATAACCCGGACGCAACCGGGAGAATTGTGGAATGGGCCTTGGAGTTGTCAAGATTTGGTTTGAAGTTTGAAAGCACCTCGATGATTCAGAGCAGAGTCTTAGCAGAGTTCATTGCAGAGTGGACCTCGACGCCCGACAAAGAGATCCAGGAGACCACTCTTCCCGGCAAGGAAACAAGTCGCAACTGGATAATGTACTTTGACGGGGCTTTGTCGCTACAAGACGCTGGTACTGGTGTGCTTCTCATCGCACCCACCGGAGAGGACCTCAAGTATGTAATCCAGATGCACTTTCCGAGGGAGATGTCGACGAACAACACTGCTAAGTACGAGGGGTTGCTTGCCGGTCTCAGGATCGCTGCAGACCTCAGGATTAAGAAGCTCATCGTCAGGGGTGATTCACAGCTTGTCGTTAGGCAAGTCAACAAGGATTATCAAAGCCCATTGATGGAGGCCTACGTAGATGAGATGAGGAAGCTGGAGGAGCGTTTTGACGGTATACAGGTGGAGCATGTTCCCCAAGTGGAGAACAACATCGCCGACTACCTGTCAAAGCGTGTGCCTTCAAACTACCTGTGGAACCAGGTACTTTTGTGCTTCCGCTAACTCAATATTTCATTGAACCATCGACAGAGCAGAACAAGCGGAGGAAATTAGGCCCCGGCAAGTACTTTCCCACCGAGCTCCCAGGAGCCACCGGCAAAGATGTTGTTGTGGACATTGAGCCTACCATGGGGCAACCGACTCCGACAGGGCGTCAAGCCCTGGTCGTAGAGACAGCCGCTCCCATGGCAGAGGAAATGCATTTAGTCCTTGCCGTCGATCCCCAGGCTCCGGCATGGGCACAACATACCGTTTGATTCCTCCAAACAGGTGTGACACTCCAAAACATTTTGTGGTTTTTGTTTTCAGAAAGAGCCTTGCTTGGTTTAAAGAAGGTCATTTAAATCCTTCTTAAAAACCTCTCTTCTGAGTTTGCCCTCTAAAAATCTTTTCTTGGATTTAGTTTCTTCTAAAAAGAAAACCTTTTTGGTTTTGGGCTTTTCTTTGGTTTTGATCCCTTCCTGTTTTTACCATGCCTCTTATGGTAAAATTCTCCCAAAACCCTCCTTCCACTTTGGGACAACCCAAACATGCTGTCCCAACTAGTTAAATCCATTTTTTGATTTTATCTCATTTATTTCTTTTCCCAAAACATTTCTGTCCTTTATTTTGAGCCTAGGTAATTTGCAAAGCAAGTACCTTAATGCCTTTGAACTTTGGTCTCAAATCAACTCCTCTGGATAGTCCTTAGCACCCACAACCTAGAACCATCAAGATCCACTCTTCTTCTTTTCAAAATTTTAAAAATTCACCCTCTGCAAGTTTGGACCAGATTTGTAAAATTTGGTGAAATTCATATCTCCACTTCTCCAAAAATTCCACCAAAATTCAGGCAACCCCCAGTTGCAATGAGAGACCACTCCACCAAAAACCAGCTCAAGGAAAAATCCCTACATGCCAAAATCATTCTGCCGAACACCTGGCCTGCACTGTTACTATACATCTTCAGAAAATTCAGTAAGTGCAGTGTCGTTTCTTCGCCAGAGTTCAGTCACGCGTCGACTGTGCGCCTGGCGCGTTGCGCACGACTCCACCTCCCTATTCGGAGCACCACACGCGCTCTTGGCTCGTTCCTGGCGTCGGTGGCACCCTGGCCCGCCTGCGCCGGCGTGTTTTGCGGCGGCAGAACCCCCGTGGCGGCCGACAGGGGGGCACCCTGCGGCATAACGCCGTTCGGCACTGCCCAAATCATCTGAGAGCTTCGCGTGGCCATCTCCCTTGCCAGCACACGCATGCAGCACCGTCGCCGTGGCCTGGCACGCACAGGGCGCGCTCTTTGCCGCCGACGTGCCGTACGGCCGTTCCGTCGGGGACAGGCCGTAACCACCCTTGCCATGTTGGGTTAGGCACTGGGATGGTACCAGTGATCTGTCTAGAGGATGCTCAAGCCCTTAAACCAGCCGTCCAGCCATAGCGTCGCCGTAATCGCTCGCCGGACTTATCCCGTTCACGGCAACCGCCTTGGGCTGGCTATAAATAGCGCTTCCGAGCTCGCTCTCGCCCCCGCACAACTCCACCACCTCACCAGACCCCGCCCAGCCACTGGAAGAGCCTCGAGGGGCCCTTCTTCCTCCACTCCGGCCACCTCCGTCCGCCTCGGGCTCCGGCAGCATTCTCTCCGGTGAGAACTCCTCCACTGCCCTAGACTTGCCCGTAGTCTCATGGCACCTCTAGGAGACTAACCCCCACTCCAATTTGACCCCTGCAGCTCTCTCCGGCGAGGCCCACGACTACCCGTACCACCGTCCGCCGGAGCAAGGGCCGCTGTCGACACAGTGCTCACCAGCGACCACCACCACCACCCACCGACGCGGAAGGACGTACTGAACACGGAGGTACCACCCGATCCCCCTGCCTCGCTCTGGATCGCCGTCGGCGACCACCGCAGCTCTCGGGCGCCGTAGAGCCCCGTCTCCCTCGTTTGAATATTCAAACCTGACGGGTGGGACCCGCCTGTCAGTCTCTCATTCTTTTATTTTAAACGAATCGTTTTCTGGACTTTTCTGCAGAACCCCCTAGGAGTTTTCTGTTTCATTACAGAAAGGTCCCTGAATCAAAACCCTTATAACTTTTAAACAGAAAAGGATTTTTGTTTGCCTCTTTTTCTGTTCTCTTTAAAATTTTGTCTAGTTTTTTATAAGATTTATTTGAAAATTGTTTAGATTAATTTTTGTACACCTTGCGGTATTTACGTTACGTGCATATTTTCTTATACCGTAGATACCGGAGGAGGTGACCGAGCCGCGAACTTCACCCAGTTAAACTCCGACTACTCCGAACCAGGCAAGCATGTTTGAACTCTTGATATGATGAGTGTTTGTTGCATGTTTGCATATAGGAGTTTAATGGCATGTTTATGAAACATTACTTTGAATGTTATATTTCATGCACATAAGTGGAAAGTAAGTTTCGGAAAGCCATATGTTGTTGGATACATATTTGCATGGCCATGTGATGGCATGAGGATGGGTAAGATGGCAGTGTTGTGGCATGCCAGTCTTATGCCAGTCTATTTGACTTTAGTGTCATCGTGAATCAAATCACATTCCCATTCATTTCCTTCCTGTACTGCCACATGTTTTCCGCAGGGAATATGGCTTAGTAAGTTGGAAACCGTTTTCCTAGTACACACCAAGCAGAGAGGCCGGGATGAGGGTTCCGTGGCCCTGGATTAAAGCCCGTCATCCGGTCAGGGGGCATGGGTGTTTCCGGTTGGGACCGAGAGGGGGGCACCCCTTAGAGCGCGCGTATAGAAATTTGATCCCATGCTATTCGAGGTTGTGACCTCCCCGTCTCAAAGTTTTTCTTGGACGTTGTGTATGGTGATTCTTGGAATCGTGAGGTGGAATGGGTGTGTGCTGGTTAAATGAGTTTCTACCGAAATACCATAAACGGAACTAGTCCTTCGTGACTACGGAAATCCGTTGGGTGTGGTCAGTTAGTACAAACTCTGTAGATTCACATCCTTTAAATCATCTTGTACATGTCCAAGTAGTGTGTTCAAGTAGTGTGTTCATCTTATCCAAGTAGTGTGTTCATCTTATCTTGTCAGATATCAGCCTCAGTGACAAGGACCCGGTGGACTACATGAGTTTAAAATCCGGTTAAAAGTTTATTCCTGTGGATGGACTAACCCGTTATTTACTTTTGATATAAGCCCTTTCTGTGATGTCGCTCAGACGTCCGACTGTGGCACACTTGTTATTTACATTTGATATAAACCCTTTTTGTGATGTCGCTCAGACGTTCGACTGTGGAAGACTTGTTATTTACATTTGATACAAGCCCTTTCTATGACGTCGCTCAGATGTCCGACTGTGCCATTTCTTTTACAGGCCCTTTCTGTGACGTCGCTCAGACGTCCGACTGTGGCATTTCTTTTATAAGCCCTTTCTGCGATGTCGCTCAGACGTCCGAATGTGGCATTTCTCTTATAAGCCCTTTCTGCGATGTCGCTCAGACGTCCGACTGTGGCATTTCTTTCATAAGCCCTTTAAGTGGTGTCACTTAGACGCCCGACTGCGGCATGAGCTTTAATTGTTTACCTTTCGAGCCATCGCTCCAGACACCCGACCGGTTTTCAGTTATTTGTTTTACTTTCAAGTCTTGCCAAAAAATTATTTTTGGAATGAGCATCATTGCTTTTGTTCATGATGCATTCATGCATACATTTATTATATCTTTTGTCCGAACTGTCTTGCGAGTACTTTCAAAGTACTCACCTGGCTTGTTGATTTGGCCAGATGTTGATGAAGGCGATCTCATGGATGAAGAATTCAATAGCTAGTCCGACGCCTAGAGGAGTCCCAGTCAGTCCCGTGCGATCCTGCATTTGGTCACTGTATTACATCTGCTTCCGCCACCCCAGAAATAAATACATCGAGCCTCACCTCGGCGCTTGATGAACCGCCAGTTAGGAGTCAAGTTATCCACGACCACTTTTATCTCGAGCTAGTAGCATGTCACCACACCCCTGTGTCATAACCGCCCTTATGTAAGATATTGGCGAGTTTGTAATATATTTAATGCTACTGGCCCTCTGTTTATCAATGTTTGTCTACCAGTGAGGATAACTTTTCCTATACTAGGATCTAAAGATCGATTTTCTCAATAATTATTTTATTGAAAAACCGGTCGTGACAGACTTGGTACTAGAGCCAGGCTGACTATAGGAAGCCACTAGGTGCGATCGCTAATTGGTTATTAGCATGGTAGAGTTTATTCATGTTTTTACAAATGTAGTCATTTTTTTGACAGTCAGCATAAAATTTATGATCTGATCGCTCAGAATTTTTGCCTACTTTTGTAGATGGCTGGCAACGACTGTGAGTCACAAATGTTCGCCAACATGCCTGAGGAGTTCGTCAAGGTCCTCTCCTTCATCCTTCAAGTCGCGATGGGGCCATCCGTGCGCCTGGTCTTCACACTTTATCCGCACAAGATCAATGATAGTCTGACCATGCACCAGGCGCGGTGCAATTCAGGAGAGGGTGTGCTGAGATACGCCGCTTCTGATTCTTGGGGAGAGCCATGCCTACAGAGAGACATGCTATGCAGATGGCTGCCCGCGAGGCGATAGCTCGTCTTCGGGATGTCCTTCCTGCAATGAAGACCCGTCGCTACCGCTACCTTCCAAGCCACGTGCCTTACACCTGTCACTACTCATTCTCTTGCCCCAGAGGAGAGCGAGACGAGGCCTTTGAGATGCTTGCCGAGTACCTCCGAGCCCTGGAGGCAGCCTTCGACAGCATGGTGGACGACCTCGTAGCTGCCCGCATGGACTCAGTCCATGGCTATGCCGCCAACAGGAGGGAACTCCTGCACACCGCTCCACCGCTAACTTTTATCTCGTCCTCAGCTTCCCATTCATCTACCATTCTCGCCACTGCTCGTCGGCTGCCTACCACTGAGGAATTTAACCAAGCTATTGCACCCACTCTCGTTCGCTCTGCACCACTTATTGCACCCACTCCCATACGTGCTACTCCACCTATTCCACCCACTCATATTCGTGTTACTCCGCCTATGGCACCTGCTCCATCAGCTCAGCGCAACGTTTCTCGTCTAGAACCTATTAGCGAGGAGGAGGTTGAGTCCCCAGCGTCACTGCGTCTCACCCTCGGCAGGCCAAGGGAGATCCTCACCATCTCCGACTGAGTACGCGTAGACGCCATGCGATGTACCGACTTGTGTGATATGTTTATATGTACATAGGTTGTGAGAAGTAGCCTGTTTGCGCATCATGTAGGATCTGGAGAAGTGCACTAGTCTAAATAACATGTCAGGATTATGTATGCATATCCTGAGTGATGTAATGTATAATTATGCCTGCGTGTAAGATATGTAATAGTCCTTCTCCGCGCGCAATCATGTATTTTCAAAAAAAATCCTGGAGTTTTATGTGTGATTTTATTGACTTTTGCGACTCTCTTTCTTGTCTTACGAGTTTCACAAAATATAACCACAGAGTGAAAGATGTCTTGTCCGTGGACGCGCTCCATGCCAAATCAGACAGGAGAAAATTATGGCACACCACCAAACCACAATTTCACTCAGGGATAGACAAGTCAACAGGACAGTGAAACAGCATTTACCCAAGTATGTCGTCTGTATGAACAGAGTCAGCAACAACACCAGGAAATGATGAACCAATTCATCAATATGGGAAATAACTGTGGTCAGTATCAGCATCAATCCAAGTTGTCTGAGTTACAGAAAACGCGTCCCCCAACATTTTCTCATACCGACAAGCCTCTTGAGGCCGAAGACTGGCTTCGAGACATGGAGAGAAAATTAATTATTGCACAGTATTCAGACCGTGAAAAAGTATTGTATGCACCACATTATCTCACCGGAGCAGCTGCATCATGGTGGGAAAACTTCCTGCACATGCACCCCAACGAAAATGAAATAACCTGGGAGGATTGCAAAGAAGGTTTTCGTGGGGCACACATTCCTAAGAGTGTTATGAAAATCAAGAAGAGAGAATTTGATGACCTCAAGCAAAGGACCATGACAGTGTCAGAATACAACAGCCAATTCACTCTGCTGTCTCGCTACGCCAATGAAGAGCGCATGACCGAGAGCAAGTTGATGGAAAAATTCTTGGAAGGCCTGGCACCCGCACTTAAATGCCAGCTGGTTGTGCATACCTTCCCAGATTTTAAAACACTGGTGGATAAGGCCATTACTCTGGAAAATGAGCGACGCGGTTTGGAAGATTTCCGCAAACGCAAAAGGGACCAGTCTACTTTTGCTCGCAGCCATAGAAGCAAGACAGAAATTCAGAAGGGTGGAATACACAAAACCCCGATGAATAATTCGCGCCCAATCAAGAATTTCCATGCAAGAGACAAGGAGTTCACATATCGCCCATGCGTTACTTGTTACGCTTGTGGAGAAGAAGGGCACTATGCCAAATAGTGCCCCAAGCCAAGGAACTCAACCCCGAAGCCTAACAATGGTGGCAATAATTCAGCGCCAAAGCGAAACAATTTCAACCCCAATAACAACCACCGGAAGGGTCACCTGAACCACGTGACCAAAGAGGAAGCACAGAACGCCCCAGATATCGTACTCGGTACGTACCCTGTCAACACAATACCTGCCATGGTTTTGTTTGATTCTGGAGCTTCTCACTCGTTCATTTTGAAAAGTTTTGCTTTGCAAAATAATTTTTCGATGCTTCCCTTGGAAAAATCCATGACCATCAAGTCCCCTAGAATTAAGCAAGTGACCCAGAGTTATTGTCAAGGTGTGGTTATTGAATTTGAAGGATTGAAGTTTTACGCCAACCTTATTGTATTGGAAAGCAAAGGATTGGATGTCATCCTAGGGATGGATTGGTTAACCACCAACAAAGGTTTTATTGACTGCTTCAACCGGACCGTGATTCTCACACACCATCGCGGGAAGACAATAAAAGTTTCAGCCAAAGGGAGACAAATACCTCGGCAACCGAGATTAAACAAGGTGGACGTTTCTGAGCTGAACAAGGTTCCAGTAGTATGTGAATTTCCAGACGTATTTCCAGAAGAACTACCAGGCATGCCACCGGACCGAGAGATAGAATTCAGCATTGAGCTAGCACCCGGAACCGCTCCCATTTACAAGAAACCATACAGAATGGCACCATCCGAATTGGTGGAATTGACGAAGCAAATAAAAGAATTATTGGAGAAAGGATACATACGAGCCAGTTCCTCACCTTGGGGTTCTCCAATTTTATTTGCCAAGAAAAAGGATGGAACACTGAGATTGTGTATTGACTATCGAGCTCTTAACATGGTCACAATCAAGAACAAATACCCAATGCCCCGAATAAATGATTTATTTGATCAGCTCGCACAGGCTAAAGTCTTCTCAAAAATTGACTTGAGATCAGGATACCACCAATTAAAACTGCGAACGGAAGATATTCCCAAGACAGCCTTCACTTCTAGATATGGACTGTATGAGTTCACAGTAATGCCATTTGGGCTAACCAACGCCCCTGCATATTTTGTTCACCTCATGAACAAAGTATTTATGAAGTATATGGACAAGTTTGTCGTGGTATTCATCGATGATATTTTGATATACTCCAAAACACCAGAAGAGCACGCCGAGCATCTCAGGATTGTACTAGAAGAACTCAGGAAACATCAACTGTACGCCAAATTCAGCAAATGTGAATTTTGGCTAAGACAGGTGGGTTTTCTAGGCCACGTACTCACCCAAGAAGGTATTGCAGTAGACCCGGAAAAGGTCAAGGCCGTACTTGGCTGGAAACCACCAGCTAGCGTAACGGACGTACGGAGTTTCTTGGGAATGGCAGGCTATTATCGGAGATTTATTAAAGGATTCTCCACCATAGCAAAGCCAATGACGCAGTTGCTCAAGAAAGGCAAGAAGTTTGAATGGACGGAAGCATGTGAGAAAAGCTTCCAAGAGCTAAAAAGCAAATTAACAATGGCACTAGTATTAATTGTGCCAGACATACACAAGAATTTTGAGGTATATTGTGACGCATCCCGGAAAGGCCTCGGATGCGTATTGATGCAAGAAGGTAAAATAGTTGTGTATCTCTCCATACAACTTCGCAAGCATGAGGAGAATTATCCCACTCATGACTTAGAATTGGCAGCGGTCATCCATGCACTCAAGGAATGGAGACACTTTCTACTTGGGAATCGTTGTGAAATATACACAGACCATAAGAGTCTTAAGTATATTTTCACACAGCCGGAACTTAATTTATGGCAACGACGCTGGTTGGAGTTGGTGAAGGATTATGATGTTGGAATCCACTATCATCCCGGAAAAGCAAATGTTGTGGCAGATGCCCTTAGTCGGAATCCTAGCACAGACAACGACAATATACCAAATTTGAGGCCAGAATTTCAACAGGAATTTGCCAAACTCAATTTAATAATGGTCACCGAAGGCAGTGTGTCGAATTTGGAAATATAGCCTACCCTGATGGAAAAGATTAAGGAGGCTCAGCATGGACACCCCAGCATTGATGGCATAAAAAGGAAAGTGAGTTTAGGCAAGGCCTCAGAATTCAACGTAGATGAGCAAGGAATATTGTGGTACGGAGAGAGACTTTGCGTACCAAATATCAAGGACCTCAAACAACAGATTCTGGCTGAAAGCCACACCGCTCCGTATTCAATCCATCCTGGAGGAACAAAAATGTACAAAGACCTTCAGGAAATTTTTTGGTGGCACGGTATGAAGAGAGACATAGCCACGTTCACTGCATGCTGTGACTCTTGTCAACGCATCAAGGCCGATCACCAGAAACCAGCCGGGCTGTTACAGCCAAACAAGATACCTGAGTGGAAGTGGGACGAGATTGGAATGGATTTCATTGTTGGACTACCACGGTCATGACACGGAAATAATGCCATATGGGTCATCACCGACAGATTAACTAAGGTAGCACACTTTATCCCGGTGAAGACAACTCACACCACTCAGAGACTGGCCAGACTTTATCTTGCCTGTATCGTCTGCCTGCATGGAGTCCCAAAGACTATCATATCTGGCAGAGGCACACAGTTCGTCTCTAGATTTTGGGATCACCTACAACAGGCACTGGGAACCCAACTAGCATTCAGTACCGCATACCACCCCCAGACTGATGGGCAAATGAACGCGTAAACCAAATTCTAGAAGACATGCTGAGAGCCTGTGTCCTCACCTACGGAACCAGTTGGGAAGAAAGTTTGCCATATGCAGAGTTCGCATACAACAACAGTTATCAAGCCAGCTTGCAAATGGCACCCTTTGAAGCTCTATATGGGAGAAGATGTCGTACCCCGCTAAACTAGTCAGAAACCGGGGACATCCACATCTTCGGCCCAGATATGCTCAAAGAGGCTGAGGAGAAAGTTAAGACGATTAGAGATCGACTCAAGACAGCTCAAAGTCGGCAAAAGATTTATTACGATCGAAAGCATCGGGAAATCAGTTTTGAACCCGGAGAATTTGTATACCTAAGAGTTTCTCCTATGAGGGGTCTGCAACGATTCAGGATTAAGGGAAAGCTAGCACCAAGACTCATCGGACCATTCCGTATAGTGGCCCGAAGAGGCACGGTAGCCTACCAGCTAGACCTACCCGGGGATTTATCCGATATCCACAACGTGTTCCACATCTCGCAGTTGAGAAAGTACGTGAGCAACCCAGAGAAGCAAGTATCACATGAAAATATTGACGTACAACCAGACCTCACCTACCGGGAGCACCCAATAAAAATATTAGAAGAGTCTGAAAGGAGGACCCGACAGAAAACCATCAAGTTTTTCAGAGTTCAGTGGAGCAATCACACCGAGAATGAAGCAACTTGGGAGAGAGAGGATTTTCTTCGAACGGAGCACCCACACCTGTTTAAGGATCAGCTGAAATCTCGGGGACGAGATTTTTCCTAAGGGGGTAGGTGCTGTGACACTCCAAAAAATTTTGTGGTTTTTGTTTTCAGAAAGAGCCTTGCTTGGTTTAAAGAAGTTCATTTAAATGCTTCTTAAAAACCTCTCTTCTGAGTTTGCCCTCTAAAAATCTTTTCTTGGATTTAGTTTCTTTTAAAAAGAAAACCTTTTTGGTTTTGGGCTTTTCTTTGGTTTTCATCCCTTCCTATTTTTACCATGCCTCTTATGGTAAAATTCTCCCAAAACCCTCCTTCCACTTTGGGACAACCCAAACATGCTGTCCCAACTAGTTAAATCCATTTTTGGATTTTATCGCATTTATTTCTTTTCCCAAAACAATTATGTCCTTTATTTTGACCCTAGGTAATTTGCAAAGCAAGTAGCATAATGCCTTTGAACTTTGGTCTCAAATCAACTCCTCTGGATAGTCCTTAGCACCCACAACCTAGAACCATCAAGATCCACTCTTCTTCTTTTCAAAATTTTCAAAATTCACCCTCTGCAAGTTTGGACCAGATTTGTAAAATTTGGTGAAATTCATATCTCCACTTCTCCAAAAATTCCACCAAAATTCAGGCAACCCCCAGTTGCAATGAGAGACCACTCCACCAAAAACCAGCTCAAGGAAAAATCCCTACATGCCAAAATCATTCTGTCGAACACCTGGCCTGCAGTGTTACTGGACATCTTCAGAAAATTCAGTAAGTGCAGTGTCGTTTCTTCGTCAGAGTTCAGTCACGCGTCGACCATGCGCCTGGCGTGTTGCGCACGACTCCACCTCCCTCTCCGGAGCACCACACGCGCTCTTGGCTTGTTCCTGGCGTCGGTGGCACCCTGGTCCGCCTGTGCCGACGTGTTTCGCGGTGGCAGAACCCCCGTGGCGGCCGACGGGGGGGCACCCTGCGGCATTACGCCGTTCGGCATCGCCCAAATCATCTGAGAGCTCCGCGTTGCCATCTCCCTTGCCAGCGCACGCATGCAGCACCGTCGCCGTGGCCTGGCACGCACAGGGCGCGCTCTCTGCCGCTGACGTGTCGTACGGCCGTTCCGTCGGGGACAGGCCGTAATCACCCTTGCCATGTTGGGTTAGGCACTGGGATGGAACCAGTGATCCATCTAGAGGATGCTCAAGCCCTTAAACCAGCCGTCCAGCCACAGCGCAGCCGTAATCACTCGCCGGACTTATCCCGTTCACGGCAACCGCCTCGGGCCGGCTATAAATAGCGCCTCCGAGCTCGCTCTCGCCCCCGCACAACTCCACCACCTCACCAGACCCCGCCCAGCCACTGGAAGAGCCTCGAGGGGCCCTTCTTCCTCCACTCCGGCCACCTCCGTCCGCCTCAGGCTCCGGCAGCGTTCTCTCCGGTGAGAACTCCTCCACTGCCCTAGACTTGCCCGTAGTCTCATGGCACCTCTAGGAGACTAACCCCCACTCCAATTTGACCCCCGCAGCTCTCTTCGGCGAGACCCACGACTACCTGAACCACCGTCCGCCGGAGCAAGGGCCTCCGTCGACAAAGTGCTCACCGGCGACCACCACCACCACCCACCGACGCGGAAGGACGTACTGAACACGGAGGTACCACCCGATCCCCCTACCTCGCCGTGCATCGCCGTCGGCGACCACCGTAGCTCTCGGGCGTCGTAGAGCCCCGTCTCCCTCGTTTGAATATTCAAACCTGACGGGTGGGTCCCTCCTGTCAGTCTCTCATTCTTTTCTTTTAAACGAATCATTTTCTGGACTTTTTTCAGAACCCCCTCGGAGTTTTCTGTTTTATTATAGAAAGGTCCCTGAATCAAAACCCTTATAACTTTTAAACAGAAAAGGATTTTTGTTTGATTCTTTTTCTGTTCTCTTTAAAATTTTGTCTAGTTTTTTATCATATTTATTTGACAATTATTTGGATTATGTTTTGTGCACCTCACGGTATTTACGTTACGTGCGTATTTTCTTATACCGTAGATACCGGAGGAGGTGACGGAGCCGCGAACTTCACCCAGTTAAACTCCGACTACTCCGAACCAGGCAAGCATGTTTGAACTCTTGATATGATGAGTGTTTGTTGCATGTTTGCATCTAGGAGTTTCATGGCATGTTTATGAACATTTCTTTGAATGTTATATTTCATGCACATAAGTGGAAAGTAAGTTTCGGAAAGTCATATGTTGTTGGATACATATTTGCATGGCCATGTGATGGCATGAGGATGGGTAAGATGGTAGTGTTGTGGCATGCCAGTCTTATGCCAGTCTATTAGACTTCAGTGTCATCATGAATCAAGTCACATTCCCATTCATTTCCTTCCTATAATGCCACATGTTTTCCGCAGGGAATATGGCTTAGTAAGTTGCAAACCGTTTTCCTGGTACACACCAAGCAGAGAGGCTGGGATGAGGGTTCCATGGCCCTGGATTAAAGCCCGTCATCCGGTCAGGGGGCATGGGTGTTTTCGGTTGGGACCGAGAGGGGGCACCTCTTAGAGCGCGCGTATAGAAATTTGATCCCATGCTATTCGAGGTTGTGACCTCCCCATCTCAAAGTTTTTCTTGGACGTTGTCTAGGGTGATTCCTGGCATGTTGAGGTGGAATGGGTGTGTGCTGGTTAAATGAGTTTCTACCGAAATACCATAAACGGAACTAGTCCTTCGTGACTACGGAAATCCGTTGGCTGTGGTCAGTTAGTACAAACTCTGCAGATTCACAAATCCTTTAAATCATCTTGTACATGTCCAAGTACTGTGTTCATCTTATCTTGTCAGATATCAGCCTCAGTGGCAAGGACCCGGTGGACTACATGAGTTTAAAATCCGGTTAAAAGTTTGTTCCTGTGGATGGACTAACCCGTTATTTACTTTTGATATAAGCCCTTTCTGTGATGTCGCTCAGACGCCCGACTGTGGCAGACTTGTTATTTACATTTGATATAAGCCCTTTTTGTGATGTCCCTCAGACGTCCGACTGTGGCAGACTTGTTATTTACATTTGATACAAGCCCTTTCTATGACGTCGCTCAGATGTCCGACTGTGGCATTTCTTTTACAGGCCCTTTCTGTGACGTCGCTCAGACGTCCGACTGTGGCATTTCTTTTATAAGCCCTTTCTGCGATGTCACTCAGATGTCCGAATGTGGCATTTCTCTTATAAGCCCTTTCTGCGATGTCACTCAGATGTCCGACTGTGGCATTTCTTTCATAAGCCCTTTATGTGGTGTCACTTAGACGCCCGACTGCGGCATGAGCTTTAATTGTTTACCTTTCGAGGCATCGCTCCAGACACCCGATCGGTTTTCAATTATTTGTTTTACTTTCAAGTCGTGCAAAAATATTATTTTTGGAATGAGCATCATTATTTTTGTTCATGACGCATTCATGCATACATTTATTATATCTTTTGTCTGAACTGTCTTGCGAGTACTTTCAAAGTACTCACCTGGCTTGTTGATTTGGCCAGATGTTGATGAAGGCGATCTCATGGATGAAGAGTTCGATAGCGAGTCCGACGCCTAGAGGAGTCCCAGTCAGTCCCGTGCGATCCTGCATTTGGTCACTGTATTATATCCGCTTCCGCCACCCCAGAAATAAATACATCGAGCCTCACCTCGACGCTCGATGAACCGCCAGTTAGGAGTCAAGTTATCCACCGCCACTTTTATCTCGAGCTAGTAGCATGTCACCACACCCCTCTGTCATAACCGCCCTTATGTAAGATATTGGCGAGTTTGTAATAATTTGTTGAGCAGCCTCAGCTCAACCCTGTAATATATTTAATGCTACTGGCCCTCTGTTTATCAAGTATTTGTGTACCAGTGAGGATAACTTTTCCTATACTGGGATCTAAAGATCAATTTTCTCGATAATTATTTTATTGAAAAACCGGTCGTGACAACAGGGGAACTTCCTGAGGAGCAGGAAGAAGCGGAGAAAGTAGCATGTTGGTCTGCCATGTATCAGTTCCTTGACAATGTTCTGTATAGAAAAAGACCAAACGGAGTGAAATTGAAGTGCATTCCCCGGGAGGAAGGACTATAGCTGTTGGCAGAGATACATGGAGGCATATGTGGCTCCCACACAGGGTCGAGGGCCCTTGTCGGCAAGGCCTTCCGGCAATGTTTCTTTTGGCCCACCGCCCTCCAGGATGTGACGGCACTAGTAACCAAGTGTGAAGCGTGTCAGTTCCATTCAAGGAAGCTTCATCAGCCAGCTCAAGTCCTTCAAACAATCCCTCTCTATTGGCCATTTTCGGTCTGGGGGCTCAACATTCTGGGCCCTTTCCCCCGCGCTGTTGGGGGCTTTGAGTACTTGTACGTTGCAATCAACAAGTTCCCAAAGTGGCCGAAGGTGGAAGTAGTGAGGAAGGTGACAGCACAGTCAGCCGCAAAATTCTTCAAGGGGCTAGTCTGCCATTTTGGTGTCCCCAGCAGAGTCATCACCGACAATGGCACGCAGTTCACAAGCCACACCTTCATGCAATACACCCAAGACCTCGGCAGCAAGGTCTGTTTCGCTTCCGTGGCACACCCACGGAGCAACGGCCTGGCGGAGAGGGCTGATGCTGAAGTACTGTGAGGCCTGAGGACAAAGACTTTTGACAGGCTGCACAAGAGCGGAAGGCGCTAGATTGATGAATTGCCGGCGGTTCTTTGGTCGATCAGAACGGCGCCAAATCGAGCCACTGGCCAGACACCCTTTGCCCTGGTATACGGGGCAGAAGCAGTTCTCCCCACAAAACTCACATACGGGTCACCTCGAGTGCTCGCTTATGACGAGCTTGAGCAAGAGCAATTGCGGCAAGATGACGCAATGCTCCTCGAGGAAGATCGTCTTCGGGCGGCCGTGAGAGCAACGCACTACCAGGAAGCTTTGCGCCGCTACCATACCGCAAGGTTCATACCCGAAGCTTTGAGGAAGGCGACCTGGTTCTTCGGCGCGTTCAATCGGCCAAGAATTCCAACAAGTTGACACCAAAGTGGGAAGGCCCTTATTGGGTAATACGAGTCACCAGACCCGGCACAGTCTGCCTGGAGACCAAAGATGCCATTCCAGTGAGCAACTCCTGGAACATCGAGCATCTTCACAAGTTTTACCCATAAGGCGCGGTTGCCGGCCCCTCGGCAAACCACCTTTTGTACAAGCCTTGCCGGCAAGGCATGTAACCCTCTGTACAAAGCCAGGCACAGACCCTGAGCATAAATAAATGAAGCGCTGGCGCCCTAAGTTGTAGGATGCATGCTAGGTTAAGTCTCTACTCGGTTAGGGTTGATAGTGCTTAGCAGTGACTAACCCCTAGCATAGAGGTCGAGTGTGCGTCTCTCTGTTCCTTTCCGTCCTCTTTGGTTCGCAAGGTACATGGACATTTCTACTGAGCTATTTTGAACAGAGAGAACAAGCCGGTGCTCCGGTCCCGGCAAGCCAAGGTTGCCAGGGGCTGCAGACACAAGGGTCCAACCACGGCAAGCCACGGTTGCCGGAGGGCTACAGATTCAGATAAGTCCTTTATCCCCTATTGTGCATTTCCGTATAGAATTGGGACGTATGAAACCACATTTTGTTCCTAGGCTACCGTGGTCCCCTTTTCCTATGCCCAAGAACTATTCCATGGGTCGGAACTTGGTTGTAGTCACGATAACAAGGAAACAAACGGAGGGCCTAACCCTACTTCGCCCTGCCTCCGCCAAGAGCGTGAGTATGGTCGAATGAAGTAAGGGGACGACAAGGCCTGTTGCCGAGCGATAATGTTTATCTTAAAAATAACAAGGATTCATTCCTTGGCATGGGTTTCGCTCATGCACAAAGAACCCGTAAAGCACCCTTTTTTCATAAATATGCCCATACAGGTACAGTTCATACGGAATGTAAACACGGGCAAGGGGATTACAAGGTTTAAATCTGACAATTGCCCGAAGGCTTGAAAACTAAAAAGAGATAAGATGCCCATAATCCCTTTCTTGTCCCACTCCCCAGGAAACGGAACAAGATGATAGGAGGGCAAAAGGAGCGCCTAGGCGAAGTACGAGCAGCAAAAGACAACAAGAGAACATCCCTGTGGCCGTCCGGAAGAGGGCTGGTGATGATGGTGCCGGGAGAAGAGCCGAAAGATGAGGCAGCGGGCCGGCAATACGAGACGAAGGCATCGGGTCCATCGTAATCCGACTGGACGGCCCGCCACCCGCCTTCTTCGTCTTCTCCAGCCTTCCCACGCCAGCCGCCCAAGGAGGTGACCCCAAGAAGTTCAAGGAGCTGGCCCCACCCCCGACAAATCACTCTATCGGGGGAAGGGCCAGGTGCTGATGCTGCTGCTACCAGTGCCACCTAGGGACGGTGTGTCCGACGCCTAGTCGGACCCGTCATCCTCCCGCTTGGCGCCCTCGTCATGGTTGTCGCTGTCCTCCTTGCCACTCTCGCTTGAGGAGGAATCTTAATCATCGGAGGAGCTCTCCACGCAGCACCTCAGGTGAGTTCCCAAGTGCCCAAAGACCTTGATGGAGAGCAGACCGTTCTCCATTAATTTGAAGTGGAGAAGGAGCCCCTCCGACAGGCTGTGGGCACGAGCGAAGGCCTTCCATGCACGACGAAGATACATGACGTGAGGGGTGGGGAAGTCAACATCGACATGCATGCTGCCATTCCTGCAGCCCCTCATATGCAACCTCAGAGCATGTGGCGAGTCGAGCTCCATCTCCTGACCGAACGGAGTAGGGAGACGGAGACGATGATGCATTGGCCGGTACAGCTTGATGACAAACTCGCAGGGCTGGTCTCCGATGTAACCCTCCATTAGGGGAGGGGCCGCTGGTGGAGGCGAGGCCGGTGCGCCGCCCCATCCTCTTCCTCCCCGAGCGCCACGGCGACCTCGGCCTCGCCCCCTCCCCCTTCCTCTCACGATCGTTTCTGCTGCCACAAGCTCTTGGGAAGGGGGGCACGTTGTCGAGCGGAGACCCTCGTCGCCACCATCGGAGCACCGACGTGCCCTCTCGCCATAGCAGTGGATGGAGAATGGAGATGAAGGGGAGACGCGAGGGGATGCTCCTCCTCCTCCTCCTGGGTCCCCTTTTTATAGCTAAGTAGAGAAGACTAAAAGACTAGCTCTGCGCCTCTGAAGAGCCCGCTCGGGTCCGTCTAATTAAGTGGCGACGAGTAAGGCCATCGACCGCCCTCCTCACCCAATCAAGGCACGTGAGTATCGGCCATCGCGTGCCTTCCCATATCCCGTGCGTCTGCTGCCTACCCCACATAGTGCATGCGGCTTACGTGGCGCAAGGGGCGGGCATAATGGGAAACGTGGAACGATGGTTCCAAGGCGGAGAAAGTAAATGAGCACCGGCCCTGCAGTTTTAAAGGGACATGCAAGCCGCCTCTTTACTGTCCACTGCAGGGTGACGCAAGCATCCTGCGGTCACCCCACGCACGACCCCCACATCACGCATTCAACATGAGTCGTGGGGAAGCGTAGCCAGCGATGGAAGTTACCGCAGTAAAAACCCGCACCGCCTGCCCGCGCACTGTTATGGGCCTGGCCTAACAACACATCACGCTTATGTGTGGCCCAGGCCCGGGGGCCCAAGGGCTTTGTACCCCTTTACTTGTGCACGGGAAATTAGAGCCACGCCCGCGCCACACTTAGCAGGGTAGAGAAGGGAAGCCGTAGCGCAAAGCAATCAAAGCAATGCCAAGACTAGAGACACAAAGAGCAAGAGGGCGAGGTGGACTCCCCCGGCAAGACCCTTGCCAGGGCAGCCTCCACAACCCCAGTGAGAATCTTGCCAGGGCGACTTGCCCAGTGCTAGCGGAGCGCGCCACCCTTGAGCCCAAGGGTTCCAAACACCATCAACCACGTTGGAACCAAGGCTCGGGAGGCACCTCCATGGTGGCATGCAGATCTTTCTGAAGACCAGAAGCACACAAGATCAGATTAGAACCAGAAGACTACGATCCTCAGCAAGATCCTTGCCAAGGAAAACCACCAGACCTCCGGCAAGATCCTTGCTGGGGACGACCACGATGCCATGGAAAGACCCTTGCCGGGGGCCCGGCAAGACCCTTGCCGAGGATATCCATAGGGCCGCTGCCAGGCCCACACCCGCCAGGACTCCATCGCCGTTCCCATGCGGCTTCCAGCCCACCAACTAGGCGAGCACCTGCGTGTCGACGTGAGGCATCTAGGCCAACTCAGCAAGCACCTGCGTGGTGGCATGTAGATCTTCGCGAAGACCCTACCACCACGCCAACTCAGCAGCCTGCCAGTCTACATGGCACTGCACGCCTTCTTGGCCTATACGCGTGTCGAAGCGAGACGGAGTGGCGACGGACGGGACGGGCCTCGTTTCCGTCAGCAATAAAGCAAGGGGACACCTAAGGGGCGCATTTGATGCGTCTTGTCTCGTAATGACAAGCGATAAGCTCAGCCACTGTATACCTTTCCACCCCTTAACTATAAAAGGTGTCTCGAGGCATACTGGAGAGGGATTCGGATCCTTGGACGAGTGATGCACCGTAGCTAGGTCAAGAAATCCAAGAACACTCAAATAGACACAAAAGCAGGACTGGGGTATTACGCATCCTCATGACCCGAACCTGGGTAAACGATCTTTGTACTTGCTAACTCCTGATCCCGCTCTTTCCACAACCACGCGCCCGCCAAACCGTAGTAGGGATTCCAGTGATCCCATAGGTGTCGTTTTCCACCGACAATTTCACTCTTCGCTGACTCCGCTTCTCCATCGTCTTCTTCGAGAAACCACCTCACCGCACTAAGCTGGACGGATGACGCTATTATGTACTAGTAGTACTAGTACATTTACGCATCCTTTGGTTCAATGGACTTCCTGGATGCAAATAAGGTGGTTGTCTCGGCTTGCAGGCGGCACTTGCAAACAACTTACAGTGGTCTCCCTTAATGGTGTTCTCCGTCGAGCGCACTTCGCCAAACCACAACGTTCGAGATATCGTCGATGTCACCGCAGTGGGGAAGGAAGGTAAATATAGTTACTACCTACATTTTTTTGTACACAAGGCCAATATATCAAAATTAAAATTTGCAAAAGGCCACTAACACTAATCAAGGCAAAATTGATGGGGTTTGCCTCGTACTAGCAACCAAGGACATTAATATACCCTGCATGCATGCGTAAGTGAGAAGGTTGGTTTGCATGGCGCTGCATTAATCAAGCGGTGAGGAGTGAGATGGTTAGCTCTTTGGGCTTTGGAGAAAAAATACGCATTAATTGACACATCAAACGAGGATTTGTATCGATTAATCCCGCGAAGGAAAACCCCGCCTTTCTTTTTTAACACTAGTACTCCTAGTACGTACGTACTTATCCTGTTTGGGCCTAGGCCTTGCATTACCATACTTCACCACACATTTTTGCCAAGCTTGCCTAAAGTTTTCAAAATGAAAAGGAGGTACACTTGCGCACGGCTATCGCGGTCGCACTGCACCCTCACATGGTCGCTCCTGCACGTCGCGTTCGCACCGCACCCTCACACAGTCGCTCCTGCATGCCGTAAACCCAACCAAGGGAACACACCCTCACTGACACACGTTGTCACATGTGAACAAACCAAACTTAGCCATCCTACCGCATGTTGGGGAGGATCCGTACGGCCCATGCGGTGGTCTGTTGGGGAAGAAGAAGAGGTGAGTAAGAAGGGTTAGGAGATGTAGGATATTCTCAGGATATTCATCCAACCACCTGAAATGTTAGACTGACCCAAATGATGGAAGTAAGGCGACTGGCATAACAATATATGTTTTTACACAGCAAAAGATCCATAAAAACAACAACATAAAGAAAAACCATCACTGCTCGCGGAATGAGACAACCTCATTGTCTTTGGCTGCCGGCACGAACCAGTCGTAGCTGCCGACATGTGTCTTTGCACCGTGGTTGTCCTCGGCCTCCAGCTATTCGTTCACGCGGAGCGTGCGGGCGCTCTGCACGGACAAGAGCACCACCCGGTTCAATTCGAGGACGTCTGGTTCCGCCTGCAGGAGGGCCTCGATGGCAGTGGCATCCGCGCGCTCCGCGCCGATTTGAGCCATCGCCACCCTGTTCAAGTCTAGGACGTTCAGTTTCGCCTGCAGGAGGGCCTCGATGACAGTGGCATCTGCGCGCTCCGCGTCAAGTTGAGCGTCCGCCGCCCGGTTAGAGTTCAGGATATCCGGTTCCGCCTGCAGGAGGGCCTCGATGGTAGCGGCATCCACGTGCTCCGCCTCAAGTTGAGCCTCCGCCGCCCGGTTCACATCCACGACATCCAGTTCCGCTTGCAGGAGAGCCTCGATGGCAGCGACATGCACGCGCTCCGCATCGAGTTGAGCCTCTGCCTCCTGGTCCTCCTTTAGTATCACCAGGTTGAACCGCTAGTCCGCCTGCACCATGGGGGACTCGGACACCGGCACGAAGTTGACGTCCATCGTCTGATACCCATCATGGGCCTTCTGTGCCGTGATCTCCGCCATGAACATTGGATCGGCTTCCTCCTCCTGGTAGCTTGGCTCCAGAGAACTCGGGGATTGGCCCGCCGCAAAGCAAGCTTGGGAACAGAGGTCTGTGGCGCCGACCGCCACCGCGATTTCCGCGCGGCGCTCCAGCGTCAGCATCTTGTAGTACGTGATCTTGCAGCACACCATGGCTTTCCGGTGAACTAGGGGACGCTTGATACGGGCTAGGGGATCGAAAGATGGGGGAATGTGTGACGACCAGTTTTCCGGGTATTAATTTCCAGAAAATGGCCCTTGTGCTCACCAGCCCAAGGATTACTGTTAGCTGATGAGGCACCAACTTGATAAAGAAATTCCAAGCAAAATGCAAAATATGTAGTACAAGACCATTCTGGCCTGTGAGTACAATAATTTGGTTTCTAGTGGTTGATGGCGGAAGCGATTTGTGGATCATCAGCGTCTATGGGACTCCATTTCCCACAGGAACAGCTGACCAGGATAACTCCTATCTTCGCGAGGCTGCTATCACCATTGCTTAGGTTCCGGGGCTGTCATCACGGTCGCTCCTCTCCGTGCAAGAAATCTGGCCAAGACAATAGCCAGGGACAAGCCAGTGAGTACTTTTGAATGTACTCGCAAACATTATGAACACGGGTATAATATAACAACGATAATTATGTACTGAAATATTTTATGTTCATGACGTCAGTCACAAATTAGAATCTCTGATGCATGCAAGCAGGTCATTTATATATATAAGTATGCAATAACCGCATAGTATTAAAATGCACCGATCGGGTGTCTGAAGCGACGCCTCGAAAGGTTAGTAAACAATGAGAAATACATCAGTCGGGCGTCTGAGCGACACCACATAAAGGGCTTATAAAATAAATAACAAGCATGCCACAGTCGGGCGTCTCAGCGACACCACATAAAGGGCTTATAAAATAAATAAATAGCAAGCATGCCACAGTCGGGCGTCTGAGCGACACCACATAAAGGGCTTATAAGGTAAATAAATAACAAGCATGCCATAGTCGGGCATCTCAGCGACACCGCATAAAGGGCTTATAGAGTAAATGAATAACAAGCATGCCACAGTCGGGCGTCTCGGCGACACCACATAAAGGGCTTATAGAGTAAATAAATAACAAGGATGCCACAGTCGAGCGTCTCAGCGACACCACATAAAGGGCTTATAATTAATCACAGTGAATATCCAGGAGGTAGAACCATCCTAGGGATATTCGATAATGCCAATAATATAACAGGTTAGTCCACAACAAAATAATAATCATAATCATCACAAGTCTCAAGTCGTGATCCCAGTTCTGGTTTAACAGTTTCTCCCCCGAAGACCGACACTAAGACCAACACTTGACCCATCCCAGACTGTAATCCTTAACCATGGACACGGCTATTCGAATAGGTTTAATCTCTGCAGATAGTGTACTCTTTATCCACGAGTAACGGATTCCTTTAGTCCATTGGGAATAATTCCGTCTACGGCCTTTTAATTGAAAACACACCTATCCGCACACACCACCCTAACTTACTGGTGTCTGTAATCACCCACGACACCCGTTAAGCGAAACTCTAAGTGGGGAGGCTACAACCTCGACGTAACATGGGATCACAAAATTTATACCGCGTGCAAGCTAGGGGAGCTACCCCTTCGGCTACAACCGAAACACCCATGCTCCCGGACCAGGTGGCATGCCTACCGGATGCCTCCGGTATCTTCCACCATGGCCCCTCTGTATGGTGTGTGCTAGGAAATGGTTTGACAACTTACTGAACCGTACCCTACCTATGGCAGGGATGAGTGGCAGCACGAAACAAGTATGGGGGTTACCGGAACAAGACTCGATCTACGGTCGACTTAGGAGGTTTAAATATTCCCTGCATGATTAGCATAACAATATATACTTCAACCAACAGACAGAAACACCACGCGACATACCCCCTCATGCCATACCGGACACGACCGTCTCGACAGAGGACTAGGGACAAGACTGTGTCTACCCAAGACAGAGGCCTTCCTGGATTCCCTTCCGGTATGCATGAAAGGCATATGACGGTGATTACCATCACAACCATATCAACTCTAATAGCATGAAATCATTAATATGCACTCATGAGTAGGAACACATCATCACATAAAATGACGTATGCCCGTGTCGGGGTGGTGTTGTCACCATGTCAAATAACACACACAATATGATGCCAGGGTTCAGAATGCTTGCCTTCAAGTCGTGGGGAGGCAAGGTGTATTCGAAAACTCTTAAAAGCTTTCTCCTCTCTCCAAAAATCCTATTTAAAATATTTTGAATCAATATATAGTTTAAAAAAAAGTACCAAAAAGTTTTTTTGAATTTTTTTTTTGAAATAAATCTTAAAATAAACTAGACAATATTTGAGAGAGGTAGGAAAAAGAATCAACTCATTCAGAGTTATATTTAAAAAGTTATAGCTAGTCAAAGTTTTGGAAAGAATCTGTTTTTAATAAAAACAGAAAAAGAAAACGTTTCAAACGAGATTATGCTTTCGGGCAGAGGAGGCGTACTTGAGGTTTTACGCCTCCACTTATCCAGCGTGGACCGCGCGGGGAGTCACTGACAGTGTGTCCAGGGGGCCCACTAGTCATGTTTGACTGGTCTCCACTCCCTCTTCTTCCTCTGCCCGAGCAGAGGCGGGACTCCGGCGATCGTCGCCGGCGAACAATGGTTCCTCGCGGGGAGCTGATGGCGGGGATGGATCCGCGGATCTAGGGCGGTCCTTCCAGTGGTTGTAGGGTCGTCGGGGGTGGAGGGAATCGCCAGCGGCGAGCTCTACGGCGGAGGGAAGGTTTCGGTGGATTTGGGGGCTCGGGCTAGGGTGATGCTCCGTCGTAGTTGGGGTTCTGGGCGGCTCCGCAAGACGATGAGGAGCCGAGTGGTGGTGATGGAAGGGTGGGGGAGGCCCTAGTGGCGCCGGGGTGAATCGGAATGAGGCGGCGTCCGAGCTAACCGGAGAGGTTGAAGATGGCCTTCTCCTCTTCAATTGATGGCAACGGGGGCACTAGGGGGACGGTGTGACGCTGCCTGAGTGCTCGGAGGAGCTCGGGGGCTTCCTTTTATAGCACAAACATGGTGGTTTGTGGCGGCCGTGGATCAGCTCGTAGGCGGACCGCCCTACTGTGCTGCAGGGCGGCATGGCGGTGGCTGGCTAGCTCCAGGGGCTAACGACGACCACTTCACTGTCGAGGGAGGCAAGCTGGCGTGCTGTGGTGGTTTGGGCGGTGCCGCCCATGGCGGTAGCGGATGCGGCCGCAGGCATGCCGCCAAGAGGCTTGCTAGCAACGCCGTAGGGGGCGAGAAGGCGGTCGGGGCTTTTGGCGCGACGCGGCGAGAGGGAGAGGATCAGGATGAGCTCGGGGAAACTTATCCAGGCGCGTGCTGGCTCGGACGCGAGCACGTGCAAAACACGCGCTCTGCTGCGCTCCGGGCGTGCACAGCACTTGTTCGACGAAATGCCAGGGCGACCAAAGTTGCTAGAGAGCTAAAGAAAATCCACAGGCCTAGGTTAGAGACATATTGAAGGCTACTAGACAACTTGGTTTGGGACAAGGGGAAAGTTCACAACACAAAACCTTCAACCATGCCAAATCTGTCCATGCACACAGGGTGTTTGACAAAATGCCAGAGGCATCTAGGAAGTACTTGGGGAGGTCAAATCTTCCAGAGTGGGGTCTCTTTAGATGCATGACAGGGTGGTGAGGTTAGTTTGATAAATGAAGAAACTTGTTACTGCAAGTTTTGCAAAACTTCAATTCTGGACAGGGGGTAAATGGCATCATTGCATGAACCAAAAATGTCCCAATGGGTGCATGCTCCTGGACATAGGGGTTTTGTAGGGTTGACTACAAGCATGAGAAAGCTCAAGGTCACTAGAGTAAAAATAAATAGGGTTGCAGTAGAAGTCACAAGGTTGGACCATAATGAAAAAGAGGTTGATTCACTCAATTTTTCCAAAGAACATCACTAGGTTTTTGCATAAAGTTGGATTGCATGCTACCACTGACATCCCACGATTTTGGTGGAGGCTTTAAGGAGATACTTAAATAGGCTGTAGTGCAAAACCGCCCACTAGACCAGATTTGAAAATTAGGTGTAGGACTCAAAATATGCAATGAATGAAATATATTTTTGCATAAAAGTGATTTAGAAACATCACATGACATCTCCAAATTTTGGTTGGAATTTTAGTTAAATTTATCAAATGGTGGTAGTACAAAAAGAGCTCCAAAACTAATGGAAGTCATTTTAAGGAATAAAGCTTAGAGAGATATAATTAAATAAATAAAATCTACTGATTAAAAATTGTTATATTGAGAGAGCATAGAAGTCCAATATATTTTTGGAAAGTTTCCACTTGGGTAAAACTCCTCAATATTAAAAAGAAAGGTTCTGAAATCAACAGAAAATCCAGAAAGAAAAAAATTTAAACTCCTGGCAAAATTTTAATAATTAAAACCTAGTTAAATTTTTGGGGTGTTACAATATTACCCCCCTTAAGAAAAATTTCGTCCTCAAGATTTGCTAAGGAGTGTTTTTTTGAAAATAATACTTTTACCAGGTCAAAACAATTTCTTTACTTAAGCGGTAAAATGCGGCTACAGTGAGAGGGCAATAAGTGGTGTAAAACTACAGTGTGGGACACTGGCGTTGTGTGGAGAAATCCATGTTTTAGGAAAAAACGAGCGATTTCTACGTTGGATGCAGTAAATTTAGAATAAATTCTAAACTCTAAAATACGATGGTCGTACCCAAGAGCACAGTGCTCCCTCTGGGTGACAGGTGGACCCAGGGCCCACTGTCAGTCTCTCCTTCTTCCTCTGGCTCTCTCTTCTTCCTCTCTCCCGTGCGCTTTCCCGCGCTTTCTCCACCGGCGACGTCTAGCTCGTAGGGCATCTAGGGCGTACTGCGGTAGTGCGCGGCGTGCTTGTTGCCGGCGCAGCGTGCACTCACATCGCGGGCCAGTGCGCTGTCGGCACTACTCGTGGATTTGCCTCCGAACACCAGCGATCGGGCGACGAGCGGCGCTGGTGGACCTTGCCCACCATACACCGATCTCGAGCTATAAAACGACTGCGGTGCTCCTTCTTCTTCGCACCTGGCCTCGCTTCTCCTCCTCCTTCTCCTCCATTACTGCTTATAGGAGCTCGAGATGAGGCTCTAATGGCGGAGGCGGTACCGGACTGGTACGTGATCCTGGTGTGCGGAGGGCTGGCGGCAGTGCTGGGGCTTTCTGTGCTCCTGTGCGCGATGATCCTCGATGATCGCCGTGATGCTGCCGCTCGGGTGTTGGCTCTCCGCGGTGGCGGTGATCACGAGGACTAGGTGTGATGCCGGGTGTTAACTATTGTCGGTGTGCCGGAGGTGATTAGTATCCGAATGATTATCCGCTAATCTCTCCTTTGGAGGCTGTGGTGCGCTTAGGGAGGGAATCAGTGAGATGCAGCATGGTTACGTGCCTTTGTAAGCAGTGTATGAGTCCGAGTGGTTGTGGGTCTGATGCCGTGGTGTTGCGTGAATAAAAATAATCCATGTCGTGAGAAGATAGATGATGCAGCAACTCAGGGAAAAGATATCTCACTCCAGTATTTTTCGCGAGAGAAATCAGAAAAATCTAGCGTTAAACCACATCAAAACTACTCAAATAAATAGAAAATAATGTATTCGCTGCACCACCTCGGGGTACCACGCATAAGTTACGATGCAATAATAAATGTTGCAATAATAAACACAGCAGTGACGTCTAAAATGAAGACGGTAACTGGACGGGGTCCCGAGAAAACGTCTCCGGTACTGGGACACACTCCTCTTCTATCGGGGAAAGTGGATTGACCAGTCGATGTATGTGTCTCTCCTAGTCGGGCCTCAGTGGTCTGCCGATGGCAATCTGAGGATTCAAATCAGCGATACTCTCGAGATAACCCATTACTTGCTGGTTCAAACGTTCTTGAGTGATGACGTACTGGACAAGGTTGGCCAGTACTGGGTCTCTCTCAAATCGTCCATCGGGAAAAGATATTACTTCTCCGGGTGCTGCACGGCTCGGAAAGTAATAATATCCTCATTCGCTGGCATAGGGTACCGCGAATCGAAGGCGAGTAATTGCTTCGTACGCAACAGCTTCTATGGCCATATGTGGGGTCGGCATAGATTTCCCCACGAAGGAGACCTCCGTTGGGTCTTGGTTGGAGTCTACGGGGGGGATGTGTACTGCTGCCCAATATTTCGAGGTGGAAGGGGAGATTCTCGATTTGAAAAGCTCGTACTGGGGTGGCTGGGTAGAACCCATGGTACTGCAGGTAAAGTCCCACAATATTTTGACAAAGCTACCGGGGGTTGCATCTGGGGTTCTCAGATAAATACTAGGGCTCGACATGGGAAGAAATGGCTGTGAGGGTGGTGCACGAGGGGAGGGGTGCTTGGCAAGGTCACGAGGTGGCCTTCGTATATAGCATCCGGGCTGGGTTATTTACCATGGTGAAAGGTAATAAATTTGCTAGATCAGCTCCAAGGGTCGGGGTCAAAGCCACAGATACACATATCTCACAAAAGGGACGTGTTATTGTGGGTGTCGTTGGGGTTGGTTTTGGTAGTTGTGCCTGAAATAAAAATGCAACTACAGGCTGACACAATTATGCAAGGGTTACTATTAAAACAAAGGCACAACAACAGGCTGCGTTTATTTACAAGGTCACACGATTACAAGCGAGGATACACTGAGACTCGGCACTACTCGGGTGACTTAGTCTACCTCGTTTACATCCAAACGGGCGTGCCTTGTGGATGTCAAGGCTTCTCCATGGGTCTCACCGTCGGGATTAGCTGGAGGTGGTTGAGGGGTTGCAGGGTCGGGGTGGCGATGATGACCATCACAGGGATTATTGGCCACAATCCCGTTGGAGTGTGCTCCCAAAAGGCGACGAATCACTTCTGGGGTCATCAAAGCACCTTGGTTGATGGCTGGGGCTGACCTCAGGGTCTCGATCGGGTGTTCGAATAGCACGACTGGGTTGTCGGCGTCGGGCTCGTCTTCCTTGCTTGCCGGGGATCGGCGAACCAGCTCTCCACGAGCTGCGATCAGATCAATGGTGATTTGATCGAATAGTGCCTCTAGTGCCCCTACATAGCGCACTAGGTGCAACAATGCAGGATCCGTCTCATATCCGTTGGCAACTTGGGGTGGTCTACCATACCCTTCACGTCTGGGGTAGTAGTAGAACGAGCGACAGTTAACTCTGGGCGATAACTGTCGGAGTTGAACTATAGCCTCTCGAGCAGCTAGCTGGATGGCTTGTGGCTTGAAGGAAGTTGTCCTTCCGGTCAACCTGTAGGGGTGTTCTGGCGACAGATCCCTACTGTAGATGTGCACAGTGGCCCAGAATTGATGGCTCTCACCTCTCATGAGTCCTTGGTATACAACATATTCTGGGGGCTCTTCTAACGCATAGGCACGATGGGTGAGGTTTGCGAGTATGGTCACAAAGCCTCCAAGGTTGGTTGTTGTGGTCTCATTGTGCACTACAGGGCCAGGCATTATGGCTTGGTTCGGGGAGAGGCTGTGCTGTTCTAGGTTGAGGCTAGCGTGCCCTTTTTATAGAAAAGGGGACGGAGTCTTCCTTCCCATGCTTGCGGATGGGACAAATTGGGCGTCGGTCACTGGCGCGTGATCGACAGGCTAAGATGATAGGTTGGGCACCGACTGTAAAAAGGTGTCAGGCTCACTGTGTGGCTATCTTGCACGGGAAGCTTGGTCGGGGTTTGGTTAAGGTCTGATGGGTTGGTTTACCTAGGCTTTTCGACCTGGCTAAGATAGGATTAGCCAATGGTCAGCCTGGCTCTGATACCAAGTTTGTGACGATCGGTTTTCCGGGTATTAATTTTCAGAAAATGGCCCTTGTGCTCACCAGCCCCAGGATTACTGTTAGCTGATGAGGCACCAACTTGATAAAGAAATTACAAGCAAAATGCAAAATATGTAGTACAAGACCATTCTGGCCTGTGAGTACAACAATTTGGTTTCTAGTGGTTGATGGCGCAAGCGGTTTGTGGATCATCAGCGTCTATGGGACTCCATTTCCCACAGGAATAGCTTACCAGGATAACTCCTATCTTCGCGAGTCTGCTATCACCATTGCTTAGGTTCCGGGGCTGTCATCACGGTCGCTCCTCTCCGCGCAAGAAATCTGGCCAAGACAATAGCCAGGGACAAGCCAGTGAGTACTTTTGAATGTACTCGCAAACATTATGAACACAGGTATAATATAACAACGATAATTATGTACTGAAATATTTTATGTTCATGACGTCAGTCACAAATTAGAATCTCTGATGCATGCAAGCAGGTCATTTATATATATAAGTATGCAATAACAGCATGGTATTAAAATGCACAGATCGGGTGTCTGAAGCGACGCCTTGAAAGGTTAGTAAACAATGAGAAATACCTCAGTCGGGCGTCTGAGCGACACCACATAAAGGGCTTATAAAATAAATAACAAGCATGCTGCAGTCGGGCGTCTCAGCGACACCACCTAAAGGGCTTATAAAATAAATAAATAGCAAGCATGCCATAGTCGGGCGTCTCAGCGACACCACATAAAGGGCTTATAAGGTAAATAAATAACAAGCATGCCACAGTCGGGCGTCTCAGCGTCACCGCATAAAGGGCTTATAGAGTAAATAAATAACAAGCATGCCACAGTCGGGCGTCTCAGCGACACCACATAAAGGGCTTATAGAGTAAATAAATAACAAGCATGCCACAGTCGGGTGTCTCAACGACACCACATACAGGGCTTAGAAATAATCACAGTGAATATCCAGGAGGTAGAACCATCCTAGGGATATTCGATAATGCCAATAATATAACGGGTTAGTCCACAACAAAATAATAATCATAATCATCACAAGTCTCAAGTCGTGATCCCAGTTCTGGTTTAACAGTTTCTCCTCCGAAGACCGACACTAAGATTGACACTTGACCCATCCCAGACTGTAATCCTTAACCATGGACACGGCTATTCGAATAGGTTTAATATCTGTAGAGAGTGTACTCTTTACCCACGAGTAACGGATTCCTTTAGTCCATCAGGACTAATTCCGGCTACGGACTTTTAATTGAAAACACACCTATCCGCACACACCAGCCTAACTTACCGGTGTCTGGAATCACCCACGACACCCGTTAAGCAAAACTCTAAGTGGAGAGGCTACAACCTCAACGTAACATGGGATCACAAAATTGATACCGCGCGCAAGCTAGGGGAGCTACCCCTTCGGCTACAACCAAAACACCCATGCTCCCGAACCAGGTGGCATGCCTACCGGATGCCTCCGGTATATTCCACCATGGCCTCTCTGTACGGTGTGTGCTAGGAAAGGGGTTGACAACCTACTGAACCGTACCCTACGTATGGCAGGGACGAGTGGCAGCACGAAACAAGTATGGGGGTTACCGGAACAAGACTCGATCTACGGTCGACTTAGGAGGTTTAAATATTCCCTGCATGATTACCATAACAATATACACTTCAACCAACAGACAGAAACACCACGCGACATACCCCCTCATGCCATACCGGACACGACCGTCTCGATAGAGGACTAGGGACAAGATCGTGTCTACCCAAGACAGAGGCCTTCCCGGATTCCCTTCCAGTATGCATGAAAGGCATATGACAGTGATTACCATCACAACCATATCAACTCTAATAGCATGAAATCATTAATATGCACTCATGAGTAGGAACACATCATCACATAAAATGACGTATGCCCGTGTCGGGGTGGTGTTGTCACCGTGTCAAATAACACACACAATATTATGCCAGGGTTCAGAATGCTTGCCTTCAAGTCGTGCAGAGGCAAGGTGTATTCCAAAACTCTTGAAAGCTTTCTCCTCTCTCCAAAAATCCTATTTAAAATATTTTGAATCAATATATAGTTTAGAAAAAACAGTACCAAAAAGTTTTTCTGAAATTTTTTTGAAATAAATCTTAAAATAAACTAGACAATATTTGAGAGAGGTAGGAAAAAGAATCAACTCATTCGGAGTTATATTTAAAAAGTTATAGCTAGTCAAAGTTTTGGAAAGAATCTGTTTTTAATAAAAACAGAAAAAGAAAACATTTCAAACGAGATTACGCTTTCGGGCAGAGGAGGCATACTTGAGATTTTACACCTCCACTTATCCAGCGTGGACCGCGCGGGGAGTCACTGACAGTGTGTCCAGGGGGGCCACTAGTCATGTTTGACAGGTCTCCACTCCCTCTTCTTCTTCTACCCGAGCAGAGGCGGGACTCCGGCGATCATCGCCGGTGAACGATGGTTCCTCGCGGGGAGCTGAGGGCGGGGATGGATCCGTGGATCTAGGGTGGTCCTTCCGGTGGTTGTAGGGTCGTCGGGGGTGGAAGGAATCGCCGGCGGCGAGCTCTATGGCGGAGGGAAGGTTTCGGTGGATTTGGGGGCTCGGGCTAGGGTGATGCTCCGTCGTAGTTGGGGTTCTGGGCGGCTCCGCAAGATGATGAGGAGCCGAGTGGTGGTGATGGAAGGGTGGGGGAGGCCCTGGTGGCGCCGGGGTGAACCGGAACGAGGCGGCGGCCGAGCTGACCGGAGAGGTTGAAGACGACCTTCTCCTCTTCAATTGATGGCAACGGGGGCACTAGGGGGACGGTGTGAGGCTGCCTGAGTGCTCGGAGGAGCTCGAGGGCTTCCTTTTATAGCACAACCATGTCGGTTCGCGGCGTCCGAGGATCAGCTCGTCGGCGGACCGCCCTACTGTGCTGCAGGGCGACATGGCAGTGGCTGGCTAGCTCCAGGGGCTAACGACGACCACTCCACTATCGAAGGAGGCGAGCTGGCGTGCTGTGGTGGTTTGGGCGGTGCCGCCATGGCGGTGGCGGATGCGGCCGCAGGCGTGCCGCCAAGAGGCTTGCTGGCGACGCTGCAGGGGGCGAGAAGGCGGTCGGGGCTTTTGGCGTGACGCGGCAAGAGGGAGAGGATCAGGATGAGCTCGGGGAAACTTATCCAGGGGGCGTGCTGGCTCGGACACGAGCACGTGCAAAACGCGCGCTCTGCTCGCGCTCCGGGCATGCACGGCACTTGTTCGACGAAATGCCAGGGCGACCAAAGTTGCTAGAGAGCTAAAGCAAATTCACAGGCCTAGGTTAGAGACATATTGAAGGCTACTAGACAACTTGGTTTGGGACAAGGGGAAAGTTCACAACACAAAACCTTCAACCATGCCAAATATGTCCATGCACACCGGGTGTTTGACAAAATGCCAGAGGCATCTAGGAAGTACTTGGGGAGGTCAAATCTTCCAGAGTGGGGTCTCTTTAGATGCATGAGAGGGTGGTGAGGTTAGTTTGACAAATGAAGAAACTTGTTAGTGCAAGTTTTGCAAAACTTCAATTCTGGACAGGGGGTAAATGGCATCATTGCATGAACCAAAAACGTCCCAAGGGGTGCATGCTCCTGGACTTAGGGGTTTTGTAGGGTTGACTACAAGCAGGAGAAAGCTCAAGGTCACTAGAGTAAAAATAAATAGGGTTGCAGTAGAAATCACAAGGTTGGACAAGAATGAAAAAGAGGTTGATTCACTCAATTTTTCCAAAGAACATCACTAGGTTTTTGCATAAAGTTGGATTGCATGCTACCACTGACATCCCACAATTTTGGTGGAGGCTTTAAAGAGATATTTAAATAGGCTGTAGTGCAAAACTGCCCACTGAACCAGATTTGAAAATTAGGTGTAGGACTCAAAATATGCAATGAATGAAATATATTTTTGCATAAAAGTGATTTAGAAACATCACATGACATCTCCAAATTTTGGTTGGAATTTTAGTTAAATTTATCAAATGGTGGTAGTTCAAAAAGAGCTCCAAAACTAATGGAAGTCATTTTAAGGAATAAAGCTCAGAGAGATATAATTAAATAAATAAAATCTACTGATTAAAAATTGTTATATTGAGAGAGCATAGAAGTCCAATACATTTTTGGAAAGTTTCCACTTGGGTAAAACTCCTCAATATTAAAAAGAAAGGTTCTGAAATCAACAGAAAATCCAGAAAGCAAAAATTTTAAACTCCTGGCAAATTTTAATAATTAGAACCTGGTTAAATTTTTGGGGTGTTACAATAGGCTGGAGATTATGTGTGATTTTGGGGCAGTGGCTGGCTTAGGCCGAGCAGCGAAGGTTCTGGTGTGAATAGTGGTTCCGATGACGACCGACCAATCGGTTTTGACTGTACATCGCTCTTGTTGTGTTCGCACCGCACCCCCGCACGCTGGACCCTCCATGTCGCTTACCGAATGGAACGTGCTTCGTCTTGCGTTTTTGCTTGCTTGTGGGACCGCAGTTGAGAGCAAATCGACGTCCCCCCTCCCCCGCCCATATCATTTAAACTACCACTCCCTCCATTTTATGTGGAGTAAATAAAAACAAAGGGAGTATACTACGGATGAGGATCCCCTAATGTGGCTTAACCCATTGAGTAAGTGACATGCAAGGCCTAGCAAGCATGGGGTCTGCCAGTAAGTGACCCAAAGGGAGGGTAAGGCAGGGATACCTACGTCAGAGGAGCCACTTCCACTACTACTCCCTCCTTCCATTTACTCTACAGGGCCTAATGCATTTTTCGAGGCTAACTTTGACCAAATGTTAGAGTAATAATATATGACATGCAACTTACACAAAGCAGACGGTCAAATTCGTATGTGAAAGGAGCTTCCAATGATATAATTTTCACATTATACATCTCATGTACTATTAATCTTGTCAATAGTCAAATGCGGTTTTGAAAATCGCATTAGAGCATGGTTAATAATATAGCCAACCGATGACTATAAGGAACTGCCATGTCATCTATAGCCATCATCTATATGCACTCATACAGTAGTGTGTGCTATAAGGTTGGCTATTTCCCGCAAAAAAATATATAAGGATGGCCATTGTATTAGTACTTTTTCCATCTCCTCTCTATCTCTTTCTTCATATTTAATGTATTTAACTAAGAATGCGTATATAGCTAGGCTCTTACATGAGAGCTCACTCCCCTTACTTTTTCACATCTCTCTCCTCCACATAGGCCCTATATAAATGGAAGGAGGGAGTACTACTATGAGCACTGCATACTCTAGCACAGATGTTGTCAGTACTCCACTAGTGGGACAGGGAGCTTAAAAAGTTACTATTGGACTAGCTATACATGGCGATATCCTAGTAGGAAGAGCATGCGCGAGAACAAGCACATTCACGTGGTTGAAAACAAATCAGAAACCATCTCAAGTACAAATCTAGGAGTACGTACGAATCTAACAATATTGATTGGGCATTGTTGAATGTTGATACTTTTTTCTGTAAGTTTGATCAAAGTAGAGATACTTTGACTACACATAAAACTTATATGTAAACTAGAAACGATCAGAGGGAGTATATTGTATGTTCAAAAACAAAACGAACATTGAATACCCTTTATATATGATTTGCGGATGTTATGATCACCGGTTCAAAATTTTGAATCAGCCTTAGGTATCACACATGCCCCCACTCGTTCTCTCTTAATTTCATCTTGGGGTCCGGAGATCGATTGAAAGAGGACTAGGGTGGGTACAATACGTTCGTTTCGCTTATGAACATACAATATACTCCCTCTGACCCCCACAGAACCCCCCCTCCCCGCGTGCACGGATCATTTCTATCATAGAAACAGACCAAACCTTTATCTCCTTGCACGACACGCAATTGATCTCTCAACATCAATCGGTCTTGTCAACATGTGTCGGGGCATGAACCGAATGGGATGTCAAAACTAAGACGTGAAGCGACACGTAGTGGAGGCAAAGTGAAACTTTAAATGAACTATTTGTTTGTATGCATGTCAGACAAATTACAACATTGGAAATACAAGCATGGTCTGGGCCCACATGCGAATGATACTCGGCGGAATGTTCAAATGAGGCATGCGGGAGGATGGATCTCGACCGGAGGGCGGCATGATCGATGGATAAGAGGGTTGGAGAGGAATGAGAAATAAGCAAATGCCACATGATTATACTTGAACGGCTCAAATAAACAATAAGTTGTCTCGCTTAGCCTACATATTGAAAGGCCTAATGTGCAACACGGAGCACTGACGCTCGAATATGGCCTGGAAAACAGGGAAACTGACATGTGGGGCACACTTGTCAGGACAATGTAGCGCAAACTAGTCCAATGGAGGAGCTGGCCCACGACCTCCTCGCGACCGGCAACCGTTCATGTGGGTCATGGGGGCCAGCAACATGGCGTAGCTCCAGCACCGCCTCTGGACACGGCGACTGCGATGAGCGACACGCTCATCGTTGCTGGATACGGTAAGTTTCAATGTGCCGAGGGTGGCATTAGCGTTGTGGCACGACCAGCAGATCAAGGGTGTGTTTGGTTTGTGCCCAAGGTTGCCCCATCAAAGCATTGGCTAGCCAAAATTTTGGTTGTGGTTTTGGTTGCCCATGATTTGGCCGACATTGGCAAGAAAAATGAACTAGAGTTGGCTAGAGTTCATTGGCATGCCAAAAAAATGGCAACCATCCAAACAAAGACCAATCTTTGGGTCATGACCAAAATTTTGGTAAGGTGCACTTTGGCCACAATCCAAACACACCCCAACACCCGGCTCGTCGAGGATACATGGGGCGCTGCAATGCATCCATGGAGTGGTGTAGCGTGGCCAACTGCATCCCCAGGACATGAGACCATGCCAGGTCTTGCTTTTTCAATGACATGCGGGGATCGCATGTGAGCAAAGGGCATCTCCAACATTGCCACGGCCGTAGCTGACTACCCTGGCACACACAAAACCCTCGTCCCTCGCACCGTCGCATGGTGCATTCCCAGCCGGCGCCAACTGCCCGCATTCATGTCGTCCGTTCGTATGCCATTGTTAAGAGGCTCGGTGCCCGAGGAACCAACCCCGGTGACTTAATGACGCACCCGGACGCTTGGCTTCACCGGAATGCGCTACTTAAAGCGGCAACGCCCAGCTAACCTCCACACCATAGCGCATCGTCCTCCTACCTGGCACCACATCCGCCATGACCGCAAGCGCGAATGCTCTGCGAGAGAGCTTGTCTTCGGGGATGAAGCTCGAGTTTGCCGCCCTCGGTCAAGTCACCTCTCGCGACGCAATAGCAGCATAGCTGGAAGCAGACGCGACCGCACAAGCGGTGGCCATGCTGGCGGCCGACGACGGGAGCACCATCAGCCACGCATCCTACTTGCCGCCGTCCAACATTCGGCACCGCCGAGGTTGGGGACTCCTCCGAGGATGAGTAGGGCATGGGAGGCGGTAGGGCATGGGAGGCGGTAGGCCATGGTGTGCCAACTGGTCGGTTTGTATCCCGTGTTCTACTCTTCCTCGCCGGAGACCGCACCTTCACTTCACGGGTCTTGAACCCCGCCCCCATACATAGAGATCGCAGATGGAGGATGCCGGTCGCCGCCATAAAATAGGTTTAGGGTCGGGTTTCTTTTATTTTTCTGTCCTATAAAAGTTCGAAATGTAATGGAAATCTGCCGTGTTTGCATTAATCTCGACTGGTGTATATGAACTTTCACAATAATATAGTATATTGTAGGAGTAATAGCAAGATGCCCGTGCATTGCATGGAACATCAAAATCTTGTGGGAGAAAAGGATGAACGAGGGAAGGCCTTATCTGCAAACGTGGAGAGGAGTGCGGGTAAATTGTCATAGTTTCCTTCCTATCCGTTAGATATAGATCGGATGGCCTATATTGCAGGATGACATGCACACCATCATCACCAACTCTGCTTTTTATTGAACCGAGACAAAGCTAACATGCGAAGTAAATAAACACATAGGGTCTATACATACACAATTTATCTTAGGCACTCCAATAGTACGTCCACTACACATTCACACATTTCACATCTTTCTACATCTACGGGAACCTATGAAAGGGTTAATGTAAATTGTCTCTCTCTCTCCTCCCCTAATTTTCATGGTGGTGGGCCCCTCCCTCCCCCCAATCTACAATCAACAGCTCACACGTGTCACATTACGTGTAACTGGGATTACGTAGGTGTAGCATTACTCATCCAAAAAAACCACGTAAACCAACCTCCCAGCATATCGCGCGGGAAAGACCAGGCCGCGCCGTTTTAGTCAGGATTACTGGATTACTAGTAGTAGTATCGATGGATCGCACAAAGCACCAAGTTTTTTTTAGGGGGCAAAGCCCCTAGTTTAAAGGGACATTTACATTTATGCCCCTAATTTGCGCCCAGTCTCAGATTTACCCCTAAATTTTTTATGTGCTCAAATTTGCCCCTAAAAAGAATTTTAAGTCGTAGGAATGCCCTTCCATCTGGTCAAAGTTGTTTGACCAAAACTTTGAAAATTCATAAGAAATTCATACGAAGTTAGAAAAATGCAAATAAGATATCAAAATGTTCATAAAAACATCACCTATACGCGCATGTCATTTACGTTCCTCACCTACATGTGCATTTATTTGAATTCATCCTAAATTGTTTTTTAATGTTATAAACCCTAAAGATCTTTAAAGAGTGCTTTTGTCATGAACGTAAATGACATGTGCATATAGGTGTTGTTTTTATGAGCATTTTGATATCTTATTTTGCATTCTTTTAAGTTCATATGAATTTGTTATGAATTTTCAAAGTTTTGGTCAAACAACTTTGACCAGCTGGAAGGGCATTCCTGTGACTTAAAATGCTTTTTAGGGGCAAATTTGAGCATATCAAAAAGTTACGGGTAAATTTGAGTAGTGGGTTCGAGTTAGGGGCACAAATGTGAATGTCCCTAGTTTAAAATGGAAAAAAGGTGGTACACTCACAGCACCCCTGTCACGGTCGCATTGCACCCCACACACATTCGGTCCTGCACACGGCTCACGCAAATGGAATGCGCTTCGGCTTGCCTCTTCACTGACACGTGGAACTGCACTTGGAGAAACCGACCATGGGCCAAACTCCCCCAGCCCACCGCGTGAAAATCCTCCCCTCCCCCAAAAAAAATTCTCCCCAAATCCTAAATTCAATCGCCCTACGGCCAACTAGCCAATAATATTCCCCAAACCCCCCTCCCCCGCCCCCCTCCACTCCATTCACTCCGCCAAAGCCGCCCTCCCGCCACACTGATACGTCGGTGCCGCGGTCCGTCAAGGGGATGCACAGCGATCCTCTCGCTCCCACAGTATGCTCTCGTAGACTACCGTCCTCTAGCCATGCTGCCACCGTTGGCGACGTTCTTGTGGAGGCGCACGGCGGTCAGCGTCGCCACCGCTGGCGACGTTCGTGTGGAGACGCACGGCGGTCAGCTTCTCCCACGATACACGCTTCTAGACTAAGGCCCCGTGCATGTCGGTGTAGCGCTGAATGTTAGCTGATAGACGCTGTTAATCTCACGGTTTTCCGAAGTAGTTTATAGTCAATATGCTCTGCTTAAGAAGCTTCCTTGCCCTGTTCTGCACTCAATCTGCTTAGCTGAGATGGCATGCCAAGGCCGATTAGTTGCTAAAATATCTTGCCATATATTTACTGTGACGTAGATTGCCATGGTCTAGTAGCCAATCTGTTAGGTGAAATAGCTCTACACTGTTTTATACTCGATCTTTGTTGCTGCGATGGCCTTCGATAGTTTGATGGCTGTGTGCTCGGCCTCATTGACTGCTAAAATAGCCTGCCATAATTTAGCACTCAAATTTGTTTGTTGAATTAGCTTTACATATATTTTGTTACTTAGATCTGCTCATCCAAATATCTTGCCATAGCTTTAAACATCGACCTAGGTATTTTTTTTCTAGACTTCATAAAAAAGCATATATGTTTTTCCTGTAATATCTAGTAGAATAACTAATGTGTATGTCTAACAGATGGACATGACTTGGATAACTTCTACTCGAAGATTCTCCGCTGCATATGTCGAGGGGGTTGAAAACTTCATGAACTTTATCAGAGCTAAGTACGGTGGTCCGAAATCAGATGTGCTCTGCCCGTGTAGCAGTTGTATGAATTTAGTTACAAGACCCCAGTCAACTGTGCAAAATCATCTACACTTGTATGGTATGTCAGTCACATATACTAGGTGGGTTCATCATGGTGAAACTATGAACGTCAATGTTATTGACTATGTGGAAGCAACAGATCACCATCCTGATCTGCCTGATGCTCAGGTGGAAGAGGGGGAGCAGGTGGTGGTGGCGGAGCCAGTGAGTTTGACCAACATTGAAACAACACTACGAAATGCTCGTGCATTTCGTGAACTTTCACCTGCAGAAGAAAAACGGTGGGCCTGCATGTTGGAACAATGCAACGTGGTTGTCACCCCAGGAAATAAGCTATCAGTATTCTCAGCTATGGTCACCTTTCTTCAGGTGAAGACATCTGAGCGGATGACCAAAAAATCATTCGATGCGATGTTGGCTGCTTTCCGTAAATCTTTCCCACATGCACCTGAGCTGCCACACACCTAGAGTAAAATGAAGAATTTCCTTCTTGCAGTTGGATTTGGATATGATATTATCCATGTTTGTAAGAATAATTGTATTCTGTTCCGGGAGTATTATGCCAACTTAAGTGAATGCTCGAAATGCAAATCATGAAGATGGAAAGATGGTGATGCTATGAAGAGGATTCCTCATAATGTTCTGAGACATTTTCCAATTATACCAAGATTGCGGAGGTTGTTTCATGATGCTGAAACAAGAGAGGATGTATTGTGGCATTCTAGGAACCTGGAGTACAGAGATTAGAATGTAATGAGCCATCCATCTCATGATAGTGAGTGGAACAACTTCAATTATAAACACAAAAAGTTTGCTGCTGACTCGAGAAACATTAGACTTGGCTTAGCTTCAGATGGATTTAACCCATTTGGCCACCAGAGCGCCACATATAGCATGTGGCTAGTGCTTGTTATCCCTTACAACATGCCTCCAAATGTCTGCACCAAAGAATCAAACTACATGATGTCCTTGCTCATCCCAGGTCCAAAAAGTCCTGGAAAGGATTTTGATTTATTCATGGAGCCTCTTGTGGAGGAACTTCAACAGCTATGGAGGGGTGTTCTCACTCGAGTCCTGGAAAGGATTTTGATTTTGATTTCTTTCTGTGTGTTGTTATAATTTGGTGCATCCATGATTATCTGGCTTTGGCTATGTCAGGGAGAATGACACATGGTTACAATGCATGTGTTCGCCGTGACAGGAATCCGCTGTCATACGCAATACTTAGCAAGATCTGTTATATTGGACACTGTTGTTTCCTTGCCAAGGACAAGCCGCATCCTAGAAAAGCATGAAAACCGTGATGCGCAAAAGAGGCTCACCGCCGATGAGTTGCAAGTGGAATTAGAGAAGGTCAGGCATATTACACCAGGAAACCATCTTGGTAATGGTAGCAGGAAAAGGAAGCGTGGCAGGGCAGAAGAGAGATTATTGTTTACCCGCAGGTCCACTTTGTGGGACTTGGAGTATTGGAAAGATTTGGGTCTGCGGCATAATCTTGATGTGATGCACATCAAGAAAAATATATGTGACAACATTATCGGCACACTTCTTAATATTGAAGGCAAGACGAAAAATACCTTAAAATCTAGGATTGATTTAACACACCTGGGTATCAGACAGGATTTGCAGGTGCAAGATGAAGCTAAACAATGGGATATGGCACTAGCTGTGTACGTATTGGACAAGGTAAAAAGAAAATAATTCTGCGAGGTCCTGTCACGTGTGAGATTCCCACATGGATTTGCTTCCAACCCTAAAAGGAGAGTCAATGCAGATGGAAACAAGGTACAAGGGTTTAAAACTCATGACTGCCACGTCCTACTTCAAAGGGTTTTACCTATTATCCTTAGAGGATTGGGCCTCCTTGACTTATACAGAGTAGTTGCAGAGTTGGGACAATTCTTCAGGGAACTCTGCAGTAGAAATACCAGGATAGATGCTTTGGAGCGTCTTAGACACAAGATACCAACTATCCTATGCGACCTTGAGAAGATATATCCTCCAGCCTTCTTTGATGTGATGGTGCATTTGGCTATTCATCTACCTGATGAGGCACTACTTAGAGGTCCAGTACCGTATGGCTGGATGTACCCTCTTGGAAGGCGGCTAGGCACTTTCAAGGGCTATGTTCTGAACAGAGCTAGACCTGAGGGTTCCATTGCATTGCAACAGAAGCGTTGACATTCTGCTCAAAATACATTGAAACAGCTGATCAACTTAGCAAAGAGGTGGGTGAAGACAATCCTGGGCTCAATGTTTTTGATTATTCTGTTCGAGTTACAAGGAAGAGGCGACAAGATGACAATCATAAAGATTTGGACAAAATGGTTTGGTAAGTGTTGAATAACTGTCTTGAGATACTACCTTATATCAAGTAAGTGCTAACTACTGCAGCTTATACATCGTAATCTACTAAACTTGCAGCACATTCTTAGATATTTAGATGTTTGACGTGATCACTATGTTGCGCAGCATCTACAAAAAAGGAGTTACTGCCGCTAAATCCAAGAAACATTGACAAACTGGTTATGGCAGGATTTGCGAAATGGTTCAAGAGCTATGTACGCTTTTGAATTGAACTGTCAGTTTTTTAATATATTGAGTACATAAGATGATCAACTTGTCTATTTTCTAACCATAGGTTAAGAAGATGTGGGGGGATGGGCAAGCAGTTGATGATGCCCTTTACTCACTAGCAATGGGTCCTGATACTCGGGTAAGACATTATGAATATTGCGTTGTTGGAGATGTGCACTACAACACCCTTGCATGCGACGAAGGCTAGAAGACACAAAACAATGCCATCATGACCACAGATACGTACGACAAAGAGACAACTGGAATGTATGCTAACATAACAGACATTGTCCAGTTGCAGTATATCTCCAGTTTCGAGGATCATCTGTGTGTGGTTCTGTTGTGGTGTCGTTGGTATAACTTGTTTTCCAGGATTGCAAATCCCAAAGCTGATGATTATTTCAAATCCATCAATGTCAAGGCGGTGTACCAGACCAACGAGCCTTTTATTTTGGCAAATCAAGCAACATAGATATTTTTCTTGGAAGACACATTTGCACGTAGCAATGACTGGAGAGTATTGCAAAGGTTTGAGTAGAGGAATTCGTTTAATGAAGTTGCACAACAAGATGATGCTTACACTGCTCCTGATGTAGAAGATAACACAAATGTTCCTAAAATCTTTGAGAACCATCACATCAATGATGCCGGCGAAAAGATTGACTGTCGTGTTGTGGACGTACAAGAGTTGATCAAGAAGAAGCCAACATTCAAGGACGTTGAGGATGAAGAAGAAGATGACACTATGGGGAATTACGATTCAAACTGATACACATGGCCAAGATGTTGCTGCTGCTGCTGCGGATGATGACTAGATTGCTTTTGTCGTGTTGTGGACGTACAAGAGTTGATCAAGAAGAAGCCAACATTCAAGGACGTTGAGGATGAAGAAGAAGATGACACTGTGGGGAATTACGATTCAGACTGATACACATGGTGAAGATGTTGACACTGCTGCTGCGGATGATGACTAGATTGCTTTTGTCGTATTTGCCTATCAGAAGATGTTTTTTATCTACTATGTGAAATTGTGTTTGCTATGACAACTGAAACCTGATGAATGTGTTGTTTAGTATTTTGCTGTGAGAACATCACTTGTTATGTATGCTGATTTGTGTTTGGTGATTGTATGACGACTAAAACATGATGACATTGTTGTTTAGTTGTACTCATATTTGGCTGTGAAACTTGAATTTGATGACATAGTTTGATGTTGGACTGCAATCTGCTCGACGTCTTTGAATGAGAACAAAGCTGACCCGACAAGGCCTCTGCTAATTTATTTATTTATTACCAAAAGGGCCTCTGCTATTTATTTATTTATGAGCAAAAGGGGATACCCCCTGATTTCCATTAATGGACATCATTAGATGTTCACAAAAGGGCCCAACCTGCTACACAAGTTTCATTCATTACTAGTTTCAACAAAGTGCTCATGTCATAGCCACTGAATACATCACGAGTGCTACATACACTGCAAATAAAGATACAATCATCCTACAGAGCACATCGATTTTGCCCATTATCTTCACAAGCTCTTTCATCTCCTCAATGTTGTCAAGGTCGTTCAGCAGCTATTGCTTGGCCATGATCAGAGTTACTGCATCTTTAACCTTCTGCTCTGCATCTTCCTCTTCTCCAGTTCCTTCAGTTACTTGTACAACACCCCAACCTGCTGGTATTGGGATTACTCAGCTAACCAAATAATCAGCGTAGTTGCATTCCCCCACATCAGCAACTTCCACGAAATACAAATCACACTAATATTCCCTTTTCTACACGAATCAAATTGGAAGATCATCAACCAAACTATTAAAAAATCAGCAACTAAAAGCATAAGAACAACACTTAAACATATTATTACCCCATGATTCGGGCATTTGTAGAAGACTCGGCCAGGGTTGAGGATTGTGGTTGAGACGCGACAGATGACTCTGCGTGATTTGTAGTAGTGGCACCACACCAATGGCAGCGGGTTGCGATGAGCAACCGGCTGCGGTGCATGTGCCGGCGGGGGTGTGATGAGACCCACAGGCGATGGTACGGGTGGCGACTTGGCACATATCTGGTTGTAGCCTGCTGAAGAGCAGGTGGACAGAGCAGCCAACAGACATGGTTGTTGCGGCCAGACCTTTTGATGCTAGATAGAGTATGTAGAGAAGAGGAGAAGCGAACGTTGGATATGTCAATTTCATTACTTGCAGAGTAGCATAGCACCATATATAGTCATAGTCTAGGTTTGGATTCGAACTAGCTACAGGAGCACGTCTCTCTTTTTTCTAAAACTCAGCAACGTCTCTTTACTGGTACACCAGCTTGTTCTGTACACCTTCTCAAGTATTTGATTTTCTTTCTTTTTTGCGAGTAATGAAGGAGGACAAAATTGAGAGTTCCTGGGACTCAAACCCAAGACATCTCGGTTGGAAACCAAGGGTGCTAGTCACTTATGTGGCGAACGTTCTGTGGGAGGAGGACAACAGACGAACACATTTTTCTTGCAGTTTTAGTTGCGACACAAGATCGAATAGTCGCAGTTTCAGGAGTGTTATCAGGTGAACGAGCCCAGTTTTTCTTTTCTTCATATATATAAAAAAGTATGCTACTTGGTGTCGGCTTAGTCAACAAACAATTGTGCCAACCTTGACCATTGGATTAACATTCAATGTCTGTTGTGTTTCTTCAGTCTCTTCTTCCTCGAGCCACCAAAGTCAAACCAGCACCGGCGGGACCGCCTGCTCCCGCCTCCCACGGCTGGTTGTGCTGCCGCGCACGCATCATGGCCACATCGCACCCTAAAACTCTATGCATCTTCCCCGACTCCTGTTCATTCCCGTCCGAGGCCTCACCATTATCCTCCGCCTTAGTTCGCTCGCTGCGGCGCCGCCCTCCGGTGCTGTCAATATGGTCAACAACCGAGAGGAATAAGGAGATGACTATACATGGTGAGGATGATAGTAAGGACCTAGGAGCGCGCGCAGTAATTTTGTTTTTTCGGGATGGAGAAGGGTATCAACTGGGTTGTGCGGGAGTTGTGGCCCGTCTAGCCCAGGCTTTTATTTCATATGTTTAGCACATGACCTGCCCAGTTTGTTTTTTTCCTTTCTAAAAATGGCTAGCTAGCTAATTTGTTTTTTGCAGAATAACCAACATAGGCCTACTACTTTTCTACGCCCTGCTGGGCCGGAAATCTTTCAAGACGAGGAGGGATGCATTTTGCCCGGAAAATGGGCTATAAGTAATAAGAAATGGACTATAAGTAATAATAAATGGGATGTAAAGTGAAAAAAATACAGCAAACAGGCAATTAGTTCCAAAATACTTTTTTCTTTCGGATTTTGATATTTTAAATTTCATTGTTTTTGTGCTGGTAAAATTTCATTGAATTTAAATTAAGGTATATTTAGTTTTAAAATTAATTTGAATCTGGCTAGAAATTTCGGGTTGTATGCTGTTTGGGACAGATTTGGAGGCTGACTTGTGGGTCTACTAGGTTGACGTGTACGAAAGGCTTTGTCAACTTAGTCCACAAACGATTCTAGCAGCAGTGACCGTTGGATGTAAATCCAACGGCTGTGCTGCTTCTTCAATATCTGATCTTCTTGCTCCAGCCTCCCAAACCAGCGCCGGTGGGACTGCCTGCTCCCACCTCCCGTGGCCGGCTGTGCTGCCGCACAGGCCGCACCGCCCCACCCTACTCCATTGCTGGCCATCCCATTCCTCTACTCACCCACACCTCCTGTTATTTTCCAGCGATGGCAGCCGGACCAGTAAACCCTCGTACTCCCCACCAAATGGTCAACCATTGCCGAGTCTTCCCCAGCTCCGTGTCATTCCCTTCCTAGGCCTCGCCGTCATCCACCGCCATGGCGCTCACAACGTGGCCTGGTCAACATGGTCAACGAACAACATCCATCGGACGTGGACTGTACGTGGAGAGGCTGACAGCTGGGTCCATGGCAGCACACAAGGAAATGCCTCCTTATTACACGCAAAATAATGATTCATGTACCTGACATCTAGGACCCACTGGAAGGGCCTCTATATTTCACGAAAAAAAAGTGCCCCCGGCTGACAGGTCGGACCCACCAGCTATATCTTTGCATGCAAGGAAGTGCCTCCTTATTACCGAGCATAGTGGGAGGTTGACTTGTGGGCCTACCAAGTTTACGGGGACGGAGGGCTTTGTCAACTTAGTCAATATGAACGATTCTAGCTCCAGTTACCATACAATGTTCATCCAACGGCTGTAGTGGTTCTTCAACCAATGGTCTTCTTGCTCCAGCCGCCCAAACCAGCGTCGGTCGTGCCGCGTTCTCCTACCTCCTGTGGCCAGCTGTGATGCTGTGGAGGCCTCACCGCCCCCTACTACTCCCACCGCTGGCCAGGCCATCCCTCTACTCACCCACACCCCCTGTTATTCTGCAGCGATGGCAGCCTCACACCGCAGCCGAACCAGTTAACCCTCGTACTCCTCTCCGTGTGGGCATCCACTGCCGCATCTTCCCCAGGCTCCGCGTCGTCCCCTTCCTAGGCCTCACCATCGTGCACCGCCTTGGTTCTCTCGGTGCGGCATGGTAAATGTGGTCAATGACCGACTTCCTGGGAAGAGTACTATAGGTGGAGAGGCTGACAGCTGGGTCCATGGCCGCAGTAAGGACGTGCCTCCTTATTACGCGGAAAATAAAGATTCCTCCACCTGACAGCAGGGACCCAGTGGACAGGCAATCGTATTTCGCGATAAAACATTCCCCCCTTACTGCTGGGACCTACCAGCTACATCTTCGCATGCAAGGAAGTGCGTCCATATTAGGGGCAAAAAAAATGATTCGCCCCCTGACTGCTGGGTGTTGGGGAACGTAGTAATTTCAAAAAAATTCCTACGCACACGCAAGATCATGGTGATGCATAGCAACAAGAGAGGAGAGTGTTGTCTACGTACCCTCGTAGACCGAAGCGGAAGCGTTGACGCAACGTAGAGGAAGTAGTCGTACGTCTTCCCGGTCCAACCGATCCAAGCACCGTTACTCCGGCACCTCCGAGTTCTTGACACACGTACAGCTCGATGACGCACCCCGAGCTCCGATCCAGCAAAACTTCGGGGAGGAGTTCCATCAGCACGACGGCGTGGTGACGATCTTGATGTTCAACCGTCGTAGGGCTTCGCTTAAGCACCGCTACAATATGATCGAGGTGTAATATCGTGGAGGGGGGCACCGCACACGGCTAAGGAAGGATCACGAAGATCAACTTGTGTGTCCATGGGGTGCCCCGCGCCCCCGTATATAAAGGAGCCAAGGGGAGGGTGCGGCCGGCCAAGGGGGAGTCCTACTCCCACCGGGAGTAGGACTCCCTTTCTTTCCTAGTTGGAGGAGGAGGGGGAAAGAGGAGGAAGAGGGGAAGGAAAGGGGGGGCGCCGCCCCCTTCCCTTGTCCTATTCGGACTAGGAAGGGGAGGGGCGCGCGGCCACCTCCTGCCTCCTTCCCTCTTCTCCCTCGAGGCCCATGTAGGCCCAATAACCCCCCGGGGGGTTCCGGTAACCTCCCGGTACTCCGGTAAAAGGCCGATTTCACCCGGAACGATTCCGATGTCCAAATATAGGCTTCCAATATATCGATCTTTATGTCTCGACCATTTCGAGACTCCTCGTCATGTCCGTGATCACATCCGGGACTCCGAACAACCTTCGGTACATCAAAATACATAAACTCATAAAGAAACTGTCATCGTAACTTTAAGCGTGCGGACCCTATGGTTCGAGAACAATGTAGAAATGACCGAGATACGTCTCCGGTCAATAACCAATAGCGGGACCTGGATGCCCATATTTGTTCCTACATATTCTACGAAGATCTTTATCGGTCAGACCGCATAACAACATACGTTGTTCCCTTTGTCATCGGTATGTTACTTGCCCGAGATTCGATCGTCGGTATTCAATACCTAGTTCAATCTCGTTACTGGCAAGTCTCTTTACTCGTCCTGTAATACATCATCCCGCAACTAACTCATTAGTTGCAATGCTTGCAAGGCTTAAGTGATGTGCATCACCGAGAGGGCCCAGAGATACCTCTCCAACATTCGGAGTGACAAATCTTAATCTCGAAATACGCCAACCCAACAAGTACCTTCGGAGACACCTGTAGAGAACCTTTATAATCACCCAGTTACGTTGTGACGTTTGGTGGCACACAAAGTGTTCCTGCGGTAAACGGGAGTTGCATAATCTCATAGTCATAGGAACATGTATAAGTCATGAAGAAAGCAATAGCAACATACTAAACGATCGGGTGCTAAGCTAACGGAATGGGTCATGTCAATCAGATCATTCAACTAATGATGTGATCCCGTTGATCAAATAACAACTCTTTGTCTATGGTTAGGAAACATAACCATCTTTGATTAACAAGCTAGTCAAGTAGAGGCATACTAGTGACACTCTGTTTGTCTATATATTCACACATGTATTATGTTTCCGGTTAATACAATTCTAGCATGAATAATAAACATTTATCATGATGTAAGGAAATAAATAATAACTTTATTATTGCCTCTAGGGCATATTTCCTTCAGTCTCCCACTTGCACTAGAGTCAATAATCTAGATCACATCACCATGTGATTAACATCGATAGTTCACATCATCATGTGATTAACACCCATAGTTCACATCGCCATGTGACCAACACCCAAAGGGTTTACTAGATTCAGTAATCTAGTTCACATCACTATGTGATTAACACCCAAAGAGTACTAAGGTGTGATCATGTTTTGCTTGTGAGAGAATCTTAGTCAACGGGTCTTTCACATTCAGATCCGTTATGTATTTTGCAATTTTCTATGTCTACAATGCTCTGCACGGAGCTACTCTAGCTAATCGCTCCCACTTTCAATATGTATCTAGATCGAGACTTAGAGTCATCCAGATCGGTGTCAAAACTTGCATCGACGTAACCCTTTATGACGAACCTTTTGTCACTTCCATAATCGAGAAACATATCCTTATTTCACTAAGGATAATTTTGACCGTTGTCCAGTGATCTACTCCTAGATCACTATTGTACTCCCTTGCCAAACTCAGTGTAGGGTATACAATAGATCTGGTACACAGCATGGCTTACTTTATAGAACCTATGGCCAAGGCACAGGGAATGACTTTCATTCTCTTTCTATCTTCTGCCGTGGTCGGGTTTTGAGTCTTACTCAATTTCACACCTTGTAACACAGGCAAGAACTCTTTCTTTGACTGTTCCATTTTGAACTACTTCAAAATCTTGTCAAGGTATGTACTTATTGAAAGAAAAACTTATCAAGCGTCTTGATCTATCTCTATAGATCTTGATGCTCAATATGTAAGCAGCTTCATCGAGGTTTTTCTTTGAAAAACTCCTTTCAAACACTCCTTTATGCTTTGCAGAATAATTCTACATTATTTCCGATCAACAATATGTCATTCACGTATACTTATCAGAAATGCTGTAGTGCTCCCACTCACTTTCTTGTAAATACAGGCTTCACCGCAAGTCTGTATAAAACTATATGCTTTGATCAACTTATCAAAGCATATATTCCAACTCTGAGATGCTTGCACCAGTCCATAGATGGATCGCTGGAGCTTGCATATTTTGTTAGCACCTTTATGATTGACAAAACCTTCTGGTTGCATCATATACAACTCTTCTTTAATAAATCCATTAAGGAATGCAGTTTTCTTTATCCATTTGCCAGATTTCATAAAATGCGGCAATTGCTAACATGATTTGGACAAACTTAAGCATAGATACGATTGAGAAACTCTCATCGTAGTCAACACCTTGAACTTGTCGAAAACCTTTTTGCGACAATTCTAGCTTTGTAGATAGTAACACTACTATCAGCGTCCGTCTTCCTCTTGAAGATCCATTTATTCTTAATGGCTTGCCGATCACCGAGCAAGTCCACCAAAGTCCATACTTTGTTCTCATATATGGATTCTATCTCAGATTTCATCGCCTCAAACCATTTCGCGGAATCTGGGCTCATCATCGCTTCCTCATAGTTTGCAAGTTCGTCATGGTCTAGTAACATGACTTCTAGAACAGGTTTACCATACCACTCTGGTGCGGATCTCACTCTGGTTTACCTACGAGATTCGGTAGTAACTTGATCTGAAGTTACATGATCATCATCATTAGCTTCCTCACTAATTGGTGTAGTAGTCACAGGAACAGATTTCTGTGATGAACTACTTTCCAATAAGGGAGAAGGTACAATTACCTTATCAAGTTTCAACTTTCCTCCCACTCACTTCTTTCGAGAGAAACTCCTTCTCTAGAAAGGATCCATTCTTAGCAACGAATGTCTTGCCTTCGGATCAGTGATAGAAGGTGTACCGAACAGTCTCCTTTGGGTATCCTATGAAGACATATTTCTCCGATTTGGGTTTGAGCTTATCAGGATGAAATTTTTTCATATAAGCATCACAACCCCAAACTTTAAGAAACGACAACTTTGGTTTCTTGCCAAACCACAGTTCAGATTGTGACGTCTCAACGGATTTAGATGGTGCCCTTTTTAACGTGAATGCAGCTGTCTTTAATGCATGACCCCAAAACGATAGTGGTAAATCAGTAAGAAACATCATAGATTGTACTATATACTATAAAGTACGGTTATGACGTTCGGACACACCATTATGATGTGGTGTTCCAGGTGGCATGAATTTGTGAAACTATTTCACGTTGTTTTAACTGAAGACCAAACTCGTAACTCAAATATTTGTCTCCGCGATCAGATTGTAGAAACCTTATTTTCTTGTCACGATGATTTTCCACTTCACTCTGAAATTCTTTGAACTTTTCAAATATTTCAAACTTATGTTTCATTAAGTAGATATACCCATATCTGCTCAAATCATCTGTGAAGGTCAGAAAATAACGATACCCGCCGCGAGCCTTAACACTCATCGGATCGCATACATTAGTATGTATTATTTCCAATAAGTCAGTTGCTCACTCCTCTGTTCCGGAGAACGGAGTCTTTGTCATCTTGCCCATGAGGCATGGTTCGCAAGCATCAAGTGATTCATAATCAAGTGATTCCAAAATCCCATCAGCATGGAGTTTCTTCATGTGCTTTACACCAATATGACCTAAACGGCAGTGCCAGAAATAAGTTGCACTATCATTATTAACTTTGCATCTTTTTGGTTTCAATATTATGAATTTGTGTATCACTACGATCGAGATCCAATGAACCATTTTCATTGGGTGTGTAACCATATAAGGTTTTATTCATGTAAACAGAACAACAGTTTATTCTCTTACTTCAATGAATAACGGTATTGCAATAAACACGATCAAATCATATTCATGCTCAACGCAAACACCAAATAAAATTTATTTAGGTACAACACTAATCCCGAAAGTATAGGGAGTGTGCGATGATGATCATATTAATCTTGAAACTACTTTCAACACACATCGTCACTTTACCCTTAACTAGTTTCTGTTTATTCTGCAACTCCCGTTTCGAGTTACTACTCTTAGCAACTGAACCAGTACCAAATACCGAGGGGTTGCTATAAACACTAGTAAAGTACACATCAATAACATGTATATCAAATATACCTTTGTTCACTTTGCCATCCTTCTTATCCGCCAAATACTTGGGGTAGTTCTGCTTCTAGTGACCAGTCCCTTTGTAGTAGAAGCACTTAGTCTCAGGCTTAGGTCCAGACTTGGGCTTCTTCACTTGAGCAGCAACTTGCTTGCCGTTCTTCTTGAAGTTCCCTTCTATCCCTTTTCCCTTTTCTTGAAACTAGTGGTCTTGTTAACCATCAATACTTGATGTTCTTTCTTGATTTCTACCTTCATCGATTTCATCATCATGAAAAAACTCGGGAATCATTTTCATCATCCCTTGCATACTATAGTTCATCACGAAGTTCTACTAACTTGGTGATGGTGACTAGAGAATTCTGTCAATCACTATCTTATCTGGAAGATTAACTCCCACTTGATTCAAGCGATTGTAGTACCCAGACAATCTGAGCACATGCTCACTAGTTGAGCGATTCTCCTCCATCTTTTAGCTATAGAACTTGTTGGAGACTTCATATCTCTCAACTCGGGTATTTGCTTGAAATATTAACTTCAACTCCTGGAACATCTCATATGGTCCATGACGTTCAAAACGTCTTTGAAGTCCCGATTCTAAGCCGTTAAGCATGGTGCACTTAAACTATCAAGTAGTCGAGCTAGCCAAACGTTCATAACGCTTGCATCTGCTCCTGCAATAGGTCTGTCACCTAGCGGTGCATCAAGGACATAATTCTTCTGTGCAGCAATGAGGATAAACCTCAGATCACGGATCCAATCTGCATCATTGCTACTAACATCTTTCAACACATTTTTCTCTAGGAACATATCAAAAAAAACATAGGGAAGCAACAACGCGAGCTATTGATCTACAACATAGATATGCTAATACTACCAGGACTAACTTCATGATAAATTTAAGTTCAATTAATCATATTACTTAAGAACTCCCACTTAGACAGACATCTCTCTAGTCATCTAAGTGATCACGTGATCCAAATCAACTAAATCATAACCGATCATCACGTGAGATGGAGTAGTTTTCAATGGTGAACATCTTATGTTGATCATATCTACTATATGATTCACGCTCAACCTTTCGGTCTCCGTGTTCCGAGGCCATGTCTGCATATGCTAGGCTCGTCAAGTTTAACCTGAGTATTCCGCGTGTGCAAAACTGGCTTGCACCCATTGTAGATGGACGTAGAGCTTATCACACCCGATCATCATGTGGTGTCTGGGCACGACAAACTTTGGCAATGGTGCATACTCAGGGAGAACACTTCTTGATAATTTTTAGTGAGAGATCATCTTAAAATGCTACCGTCAATCAAAGCAAGATAAGATGCATAAAGGATAAACATCACATGCAATCAATATAAGTGATATGATATGGTCATCATCATCTTGTGCTTGTGATCTCCATCTCCGAAGCACCATCATGATCACCATCATCACTGGCGCGACACCTTGATCTCCATCATAGCATCGTTGTCGTTTACGCCATCTATTGCTTCTACGACTATCGCTACCGCTTAGTGATAAAGTAAAGCAATTACACGGCGTTTGCATTTCATACAATAAAGCGACAACCATATGGCTCCGGCCAGTTGCCGATAACTTCGGTTACAAAACATGATCATCTCATACAATAAAATATAGCATCATGCCTTGGCCATATCACATCACAACATGCCCTGCAAAAACAAGTTAGACGTCCTCTACTTTGTTGTTGCAAGTTTTACGTGGCTGCTATGGGTTGAGCAAGAACCGTTCTTACCTACGCATCAAAACCACAACGATAGTTCGTCAAGTTGGTGCTGTTTTAACCTTCACAAGGACCGGGCGTAGCCACACTCGGTTCAACTAAAGTTGGAGAAACTGACACCCGCTAGTCACCTGTGTGCAAAGCATGGCGGTAAAACCAGTCTCGCGTAAGCGTACGCGTAATGTCGGTCCGGGCCGCTTCATCCAACAATACCGCCAAACCAAAGTATGACATGCTGGTAAGCAGTATGACTTGTATCGCCCACAACTCACTTCTGTTCTACTCGTGCATATAACATCAATGCATAAAAACCTGGCTCTGATACCACTGTTGGGGAACGTAGTAATTTCAAAAAAATTCCTACGCACACGCAAGATCATGGTGATGCATAGCAACAAGAGAGGAGAGTGTTGTCTATGTACCCTCGTAGACCGAAGCGGAAGCGTTGACGCAACATAGAGGAAGTAGTCGTACGTCTTCCCGGTCCAACCGATCCAAGCACCGTTACTCCGGCACCTCCGAGTTCTTGACACACGTACAGCTCGATGATGCACCCCGAGCTCCGATCCAGCAAAACTTCGGGGAGGAGTTCCGTCAGCACGACGGCGTGGTGACGATCTTGATGTTCAACCGTCGCAGGGCTTTGCCTAAGCACCGCTACAATATGACCAAGGTGTAATATCTTGGAGGGGGGCACCGCACACGGCTAAGGAACGATCACGAAGATCAACTTGTGTGTCCATGGGGTGCCCCCCGCACCCGTATATAAAGGAGCCAAGGGGAGGGGGCGGCCGGCCAAGGAGGGGCACGCCAAGGGGGAGTCCTACTCCCACCGGGAGTAGGACTCCCTTTCTTTCCTAGTTGGAGAAGGAGGAGGGGGGAAAGAGGAGGAAGAGGGGAAGGAAAGGGGGGGCGCCGCCCCCCTTCCCTTGTCCTATTCGGACTAGGAAGGGGAGGGGCGCGCGGCCACCTCCTGCCTCCTTCCCTCTTCTCCCTCGAGGCCCATGTAGGCCCAATAACCCCCCGGGGGGTTCCGGTGACCTCCCGGTACTCCGGTAAAATGCCGATTTCACCCGGAATGATTCCGATGTCCAAATATAGGCTTCCAATATATCGATCTTTATGTCTCGACCATTTCGAGACTCCTCGTCATGTCCGTGATCACATCCGGGACTCCGAACAACCTTCGGTTCATCAAAATACATAAACTCATAAAGAAACTGTCATCGTAACTTTAAGCGTGCGGACCCTACGGTTCGAGAACAATGTAGACATGACCGAGATACGTCTCCGGTCAATAACCAATAGCGGGACCTGGATGCCCATATTGGTTCCTACATATTCTACGAAGATCTTTATCGGTCAGACTGCATAACAACATACGTTATTCCCTTTGTCATCGGTATGTTACTTGCCTGTGATTCGATCGTCGGTATTCAATACCTATTTCAATCTCGTCACCGGCAAGTCTCTTTACTCGTTCCGTAATACATCATCCCACAACTAACTCATTAGTTGCAATGCTTGCAAGGCTTAAGTGATGTGCATTACCGAGAGGGCCCAGAGATACCTCTCCGACATTCGGAGTGACAAATCCTAATCTCGAAATACGCCAACCCAACAAGTACCTTCGGAGACACCTGTAGAGCACCTTTATAATCACCCAGTTACGTTGTGACGTTTGGTGGCACACAAAGTGTTCCTCCGGTAAACGGGAGTTGCATAATCTCATAGTCATAGGAACATGTATAAGTCATGAAGAAAGCAATAGCAACATACTAAACGATCGGGTGCTAAGCTAACAGAATGGGTCATGTCAATCAGATCATTCAACTAATGATGTGATCCCGTTGATCAAATAACAACTCTTTGCCTATGGTTAGGAAACATAACCATCTTTGATTAACAAGCTAGTCAAGTAGAGGCATACTAGTGACACTCTGTTTGTCTATATATTCACACATGTATTATGTTTCCGGTTAATAAAATTCTAGCATGAATAATAAACATTTATCATGATATAAGGAAATAAATAATAACTTTATTATTGCCTCTAGGGCATATTTCCTTCACTGGGACCCACCAGTTACATCTTTGCATGCAAGGAAGTGCTTGACAGTCGGGACCCACCTGGTCGAAGCGTATGTAGCGTTGTCATTCTGGTCGCGAACGTGTACATACTGGTCGATGTAGAGGCATGCACGTGTCATAGTAGAGGCGCGCACATAGCATGTACACGTACGTACATCGGCCAGGGTGCAAGAAAGTAAATACAGTCACGTATGTACATACAGGCGGGGTCTCCAACGCCTACTCGTGCATACGTACGGCCAGGGCTCGTGTACATGGCTAGGTCGGGACGAAAAACCTGCGTCATCATCGTGTTCATGGGGAGCCAATGGTTGGGTCCGAACGGAATGCGTCGTTGTGTTCATCGGGAGGGCTTGGACGGAACAGACGATGGAAACGAGGCCGGGCGTACCGCAGAATGGAGGAAATGACCTTGTGTTCGACCGGCCACATTTGGAACGGGATCCTGTTCATTGGGAGGGGTCTGGCGTACCACAAAACAGAGGAAACAAACTTCTGTTGCACCTCCTATGGTCAAAACGGGGTCCTATTGACCGGGAGGGGTGTGGCGTACCGAAAACAGAGGAAACGGACTTGTGTTGGAGTGCTACCGTCGAAATAGGGGTCTTGTTCATCGGGAGGGGTGTGGCATACCACAAAACGGGACTCCACGGGGTATTGTTCATTTCCAACATCGACCTCCTCCAGCCTCCACGGGCTACTGTTCATCCACCGTCAACCTCCTCCAGCCTCCACCTGCGAATGTTCATCCACGGGCTCCTGTTCATCCGGCCTCTACCGCGCGCTCCTCCGCCGGCTACTATTCAACCAGCCCTCGCCACGGGGTCCTCTTCAACCACCCCTCCACGGGCTACTCTTCATCTAGCCCTCCACCGGCTACTGTCCAACCAGCCCTCCACCGGCTACTGTTCGACCTTCCCTCCACAGGCTCCTGTTCATCCAGCCCTCCACGGGCTCCTGTTCATCGATGCCCAACCGGCTCAATCGATCAATGTCCTATTCATCCAATGGCAACACCACGGGGTCCTGTTCATCCAACCCCCACCGAGAACTGTTCATCCAAACCCCCCAAGAATACTCACTATTCATCCAGAGGCAGCATCGATCAGCTTCAGTTAGCAGTAGTAGCGAAGGAATCGCTCGATCTGGTTCAGTTAACAGCCATCAATCAATCGCTCGGGTTCACTAACGCGTAGCCTGTAGCGCAATCGCTCGGGTTAAGTAGTCGAACGACTCGCTCGGGTTCAGTTAGAGCCCAACGCCTCGCACACACACGCATGTGTGTGCAAGAGAAACGCACAAACCTCTGTGCATCGCTCGGCCCAGGCCCACCCACTGTAATTGGGAACACCCTGATATTTTCCTCGCCCTTGCTTCTACCACGGTTTTTTCCATCATGGACGGCCCAAAGAATGTCATGCAGCTGCGTCTCCGGCTCGCCCAGGACCAAAAGCCCATTTACTGTCATGATTTTTTTAATAGAAGTAGGAGCCCACCACATCTATGATGATACCGGGTTTTGTCACAATTATCATCATAGAAGTGTCATAAGTATGACAGGAAAAAATTTGTTTGGCCCAAAATGTCACGGATGTGTCTTTTTTTGTAGTGTATGTTTGTCAACTCTCAACAACTTTTATTCATCATACTCTTTATATGTGAAGTCATTACTCTCCATAAGATCAATATTCCCTCAAGATCATAGCAAGATAGCAAAGCCCTCAACTCAAAACTAATATTTATTATATATAGCTCACGGACTCGATTACATAGATAGGGATCAAAATAAAACTCAAAGCTAGATAAACTAAAATTCTACTAGATCAAGATAAAACCAAAAGGATCAAACTAAGAAAATCAGTAAAGATAGAAGTGTGATGGTGATACAATACCGGGGCACCTCCCCCAAGCTTGGCAGTTGCCAAGGGGAGTCCCCATACCCACGTATTTATGTCTCTTTCTTCGGAGGTGGTGATGATGGAGTTGTTGATGATGTTGGCTTGTAGTCCATCTTCCAAGGAATAGGCTCACCATCATAGAAGGACGATCAAGTCTCTGGGATCCTCAAATCTGCAGCCAAACTCATCCTCTTGAATCTATATTCATACTCACAGTTTTGGTTTTGCAGGTCGTAGATCTAGGCTTGGAGGTGATCGATTTTCTCGTGAAGCTTGAAGATGGTCTCCCCAATGTTCTTGGCATCCAGCTTGTGGTTGTTGGTGAACTCCGTGATCATCATGTGGTTGGCATTGAGTCTGCGCTCCACCATCCCTTGGCACTTGAAACCTTGTTGCTCCATTATTTCGAGTCTTGTCTCCACACTTCCGGTCCTCCTTGGTCCCTCAACATCATGGATGTGCAGCACCCCCTCACACATCTCAATGGTTTGAGGGTGTTGTAGCACCTTTGCGAGGTAAGGGTTGATGACCTTCTCGAAAAACTTGTCCTTGGGGGTGCTTGGAGACGTCATGGTGATCTAGATCAGTTAGAAAAACAGCTCGAAACAAAAGCAGAGGGTTTTGTCGTGGTACGTTGGTCAAAACCTTCGGGAGATTATATAATGAATTTTTAGTGACCATAAGAAGTATCGTGCAAGAAAACGGTGTCCGGAGGGCACATGAGGTGTCCACGAGGCAGGGGCGCGCCCAGGGGTAGGGCACGCCCTCCACCCTTGTGGATGCCTCGTGTCTCTTTCAGACTACTTTTAATTTTCCTATTTTTTTTAATATTCCAAAACAAAAAAAGCTATTTGTGCAGTTTTGGAGTCCGTTTACTTACCGTACCACATACCTATTCCTCTTTGGAGTCTGAAATGTTCTGGAAATTGTCCCTTATGTACTCCTCCGGGGTTACGGTGTCAATAACATTGGTTTCAACATTTATGGGATTACCTGAGATATAATGTTTGATTCTTTGACCATTCACCACCTTCGGATTTGAGCCTTCGACGTTGTTGATTTTTATGGCAACAGAGCGATAGACCTCCTCGATGACGTAAGGGCCTTCCCATTTAGAGAGAAGTTTACCTGCAAAAAAACTTAAATGAGAGTTGTATAGCAAAACATAATCACCTACATTAAACTTGCGCTTTTTTATCCTCTTGTCATGCCATCTTTTAACTTTTTTCTTACACAATTTGGCTTTCTCATAGGCCTGGGTTTTCCATTCATCAAGTGAGATAATGTCAAAGCCTCTTCTCACCGGCAAGTTTGAAATTGTAATTGAGCTATTTGATGGTCCAATATGCCTTATGTTCTGGTTCGAGAGGTAAGTGACATGATTTTCCATAAACCATTTTATATGGAGACATGCCCATAGGATTTTTATATGCAGTTCTATAGGCCCATAATGCATCATCAAGTTTCTTTGACCAATTATTTCTAGATCTATTAACAGTCTTTTGGAAGATCAATTTAATCTCTCTACTACTCAATTCTACTTGGCCACTAGACTAAGGGTGGTATGGAGATGCAATTCTATGATTAACATCATACTTAGCAAGCATTTTACGAAAAGCACCATGAATAAAATGTGAACCACCATTAGTCATTAAATATCTAGGGACTCCAAACCTCAGAAAAAGAACTTCTTTAAGCATCTTAATAGAAGTGTTATGATCGACACTACTAGTTGGAATAGCTTCTACCCACTTAGTAACGAATCAACAACAACTAAAATATGTGTATACCCATTAGAGGAAGGAAAAGGTCCCATATAATCAAAGTCCCAAACGTCGAATGGTTCAATAACAAGTGAATAATTCATAGGCGTTTCTTGACGTCTACCAATATTACCAATTCTTTGACATTCATTGCAAGACAAGACAAACTTACGGGCATCTTTGAAGAGAGTAGGCCAATAAAAACCAGATTGCAATACCGTATGTGCAGTTCTATCTCCAGTGTGGTGTCCTCCGTAAGCCTCGGAGTGACACTTGCATAGGATATGTTCTTGTTCATGCTCAGGTACACAATGTCTAATAACACCATATACTCCTTCTTTATAAAGGTGTGGGTATCCCAAAAGTAATGTCTTAAATCATAGAAAAAACCTTTTTTGCTGGTATGTGAAACTAGGTGGTATAAATTTAGCAACTATGTAATTAGCATAAGCAACATACCATGGAGTAGTATGAGAAGCATTTATGGTAGCTAATTGTTCATCAAGAAAGCTATCATCAATAGGTAGTGGGTCATCAAGAACATTTTCTAACCTAGACAAGTTGTCTGCAACGGGATTCTCAACTCCCTTTCTATCAATAATATGCAAATCAAATTCTTGTAGCAAGAGAACCCATCTAATGAGTCTAGGTTTAGCATCTTTCTTTTCCATAAGATATTTAATAGCAGCATGATCAATGTGAACAGTTACTTTGGAATCAACAAAATAAGGTCTGAACTTTTCACAAGCGAACACAACTGCTAAAAATTCTTTTTAAGTAGTAGCATAATTTCTCTGGGCACTGTCTAGAGTTTTACTAGCATATTGGATAACATTTAATTTCTTATCAACATTTTGTCCAAGAACAGCACCTACAGCATAATCACTATCATCACACATAATTTCAAAGGGTAAATTCCAATCAGGTGGCTGAACAATAGGTGGAGAAATCAAGGCTTTCTTAAGTATTTCAAATGCTTCTACACAATCATCATCAAAAACAAAAGCGGCATCTTTTTGTAAGAGATTAGTCAGAGGCCTAGAAATTTTAGAGAAGTCTTTAATAAACCTCCTATAAAAACCAGCATGACCAAGAAAACTTCTTATACCTTTGATGTCTTTAGGATACGGCATCTTTTCAATAGCATCTATTTAGCTTTGTCAACTTCGATACCTCTTTCCAAAACTTTATGCCCCAAGACAATACCTTCATTAACCATAAAGTGGCACTTCTCCCAATTGAACACAAGATTAGTTTCTTCACATCTCTGCAAAACTCGATCAAGGTTGCTTAAGCAATCATCAAAAGAAGTTCCGTAGACAGAGAAATCATTCATGAAAACCTCAACTGTCTTTTCGCAAAAGTCAGAGAATATAGCAGTCATACATCTTTAAAAGGTAGTAGGTGCATTGCAGATACCAAAAGGCATACGTCTATAAGCAAAGGTACCGAAAGGGAAAGTGAAAGTGGTCTTTTCCTGATCCTCTTTCGACACAGGAATTTGCGAGAAACCAGAATAACCATCTAGAAAGCAAAAATGTGTATGTTTGGATAGTCTTTCTAGCATTTGATCAATAAAAGGTAGAGGGTAATGATCCTTTCTAGTAGCTGTATTTAATTTGCAGAAATCAATTACCATTTATAACCTATAATAATTCTTTGTGGGATCAATTCGTCCTTATCATTAGGGACAACAGTAATACCTCCCTTCTTAGGGACACAATGGACAGGACTTACCCACTGACTATCAGCAACAGGATAAATTATACCGGCCTCCAGAAGCTTTAGTATTTTATTTCTTAGCACTTCTTTCATCTTAGGATTTAATTGTTGTTGATGATCAACAACTGGTTTAGTATCTTTCTCCAATTGTATTTTGTGTTGGCATAGAGTGGGACTAATGCCCTTAAGATCATCAAGGGTATATCCAATAGCAGCACGGTGCTTCTTCAGAGTTTTCAATCATTTATCTTCTTCATGCTCTGAAAGGTTAGCACTTACAATAACAAGATATATCTTCTTTTCATCCAGATAAGCATATTTCAAAGTATCACGTAATTGTTCAAGCTCAAACACGGGTTCACCCTTGGGTGGAGGAGGATCCCCTAGGATTTCAACAGGCAAGCTGTGTTTCAAAATAGGTCCCTGCTTAAAGAATACTTCATCAATTTCCCTTCTTTCATTCATAAACATATCATTTTCATGGCCTAGCAAATATTGTTCTAAAGGATCATCAGGAGGCACGACAATAGAAGCAAGACCAATAATTTCATCTTTACTAGGCAATTCTTTATCATGGGGTTGTCTACGAAATTTAGCAAAATTCAAATCATGAGACATATCCCCAAAACCAACAGTAACAATATCCTTTTCGCATTCTATATTAGCATTAACAGTATTCAAGAAGGGTCTACCAAATATAATGGGACAAAAGTCATCTTGTGGGGAACCAAGAACAAGAAAATCAGTAGGGTATTTAATTTTCCCACACAAGACATCAACATATCTAACAATCCCAATTGGCGAATGATACGTCTCCGTCATATCTATAATTTTTTATTGTTTCATGCCAATATTATTCAACTTTTACATACTTTTGGCAAATTTTTATATGATTTATTTGGACAAATTACTTATCCAGTGCCCGGTGCTAGTTCATGTTTGTTGCCTGCCTTTGTATCGCAGAAAATCCGTATCAAACAAAGTACAAACATGATACAACTCCACGGAGAATTATTTTGCAATATTTGTGATTTTGGGGAGTTAGAATCACCGCAAACGGAGGCCCACACGTACCACAATACACCAGGGCTCGCCCCAGGCCCCTGGCGTGTGCTGGTCGGTTGTGCTCACCTCGTATGTAGGTTGGAGCTGTACTTCGGGTGCAAGGAAGCTTATATCGGGAAAAAATCGTGTAAAAAGATCAGCGCAACCGGAGTTACGGATCTCTGGGAATATAAGCACTTTTCGGCCAGATCTGGGGAGCGCAAAACAGAAGAGAACAGACAGGGAGATCCAATCTCGGAGGGGCTCATGCCCCTCCGCCGCCATGGAGACCAAGGACCAGAGAGGGAACTCTCCTCCTATCTAGGGGGAGGCCAACAAAGAAGAAGGAGGAGGGGGGCTCTCTCCCCCTCGCTTCCGGTGGCGCCAAAGTGCTACCGAGGCAACGATCAGGACGGTAATCTACATCAACAATCTTGCTACCATCAACAACATCACCTTCCCCCATCTATATTCAGCAGTCCACTCTCCCGCAACCCGATGTACCCTCTACTTGAACATGGTGCTTTATGCTTCATATTATTATTCAATGATGTGTTGGCATCCTATGAAGCTTGAGTAGATTTTTGTTGTCCTATGGGTTAATCGTGATCTTGGTGGTATGATTGTATATTTTATTTTGGTGTTGTCCTATGGTGCCACCATTCTCGCACAAACTTGAGGGGCCCCTGCTGTAGGGTGTTGCAATATGTTCACGGTTTGCTTATTGTCAGTGTTGCGGGGGTGACAGCAGCCTAAACGTGGATAAGTGGGTCATGGCGTATGGGAGTAAAGAGGACTTGATACTTAATGCTATGGTTGGGTTTCACGACCTTAATGATCTTTAGTAGTTCGGATGCTTGCTAGAGTTCCAATCATAAGTGCATATGATCCAAGTAGAGAAAGTATGTTAGCTCATGCCTCTCCCTCGAATAAAATTACAAGAATGATTACTGGTACTTGTTATTGATTGCCTAGGGGCAAATGACATTCTTTTTAACAAAATCTATCTATGTTTACTTTCCCGCAATTTATTCATAGTTTTATTCTCGCAAAGTACTCGAAGTTTTATTCTTGCAAAATAGTTTCATACTTGTTTTAGGTAAAGCAAATGTCAAGTGTGCATAGAGTTGTATCGGTTTTCGATAGAACTTGAGGGAATATTTGTTCTGCCTTTAGCTCCTCGTTGGGTTCGACACTCTTATTTATCGAAGAAGGCTACAAACGATCCCCTATACTTGTGGGATATCAAGACCTTTTTCTAGCGCCGTTGCCGGGGAGAAATAGTGTGGGGTTAATATTCTCGTGTGTGCTTGTTTGCTTTATCACGAAGTAATTTTTATTTTGTGCTCTTGTTTTCTTTCTCTAGTTATGGGTAGGAAACGCAAAATACCAAAACTAATTAGTTGTACCTACTAAACCAATGGTTGAAGAACCACCCAAAATACATCATCCTACTGAAGCTTTCTACTTGGATCATCTTTGATCCATTTGTGATCATGCTAAAAACCCAACTAGCTTAGTTGAGGGAAAGTCATTAGATGAGCATGCTTGTTTTGTGCGACACCATTTATCTGAAAAAGGGAAAATTTTACAGCATGAAATTAATACTATGCAATGCTATGCTTGGAATTTATGTGAATTATATGATGTTACTTGTTGTTCTGAAGACCCTAAGAAACACCTTCCCTACCAATGTGAGTTTATTGATAATGGAATCGTATCTTCTTATGCCAAAGGTGTTTATAATTACTTTGATATCAAACAAATTGAAGATTTTTTTGGTTTTAAGGGTGCTTATGAAATTGCTTCTTTGATTGAAAAGTATGATGCTACTCTTTACAAATCTAAAAATCTTGCCATACTTTGTTATGATAATTATGCTTATAATGCCTATGTTAAACCATATATTGAGGACTCCTTTGCTGTCCAAGAAGAGACTAATATTTTGCAGGAGTCTATGGAAGAAGAAATTGATGGAACTATGAGCTCATTGGATGAAAAATATGATGAGGAGAGCGAAGAACAAAAGGAGGAAGAGCGGATTAGCTACCCATGCCCACCTTCTAATGATAGTAACTCTTCAACTCATACATTGTTTAATGTCCCTTCATTCTTACCGAAGGATGAATGCTATGATAATTGCTACGATCCCGTTGATTCATTTGAAATATCCCTTTTTGATGAACTTGATGCTTGTTATGCTTGTGGCCAAGATGCCAATTTAAATTATGCTTATGGAGATGAACTTGCTATTGTTCCTTATGTTAAACATGAAATTTTTGCTATTGCACCCACACATGATAGTCCTATTACCTTTTTGAATTCTCCAAACTACACTATATCGTAGAAGTTTGCATTTGTTAAGGATTATATTGATGGGTTGCCTTATACCGTTGCACATGATAATTTTGATGAATGTAATGTGCATGTGCTTGCTGATCCTACTTGCAATTATTATGAGAGAGGAACAACATCTCCACCTCTCTATGTTTCCAACACGAAAAAGTTGCAAGAAACTACTTATGCTATGTATTGGCCTTTACTTGATGTGCATGAATTGTTCTTGTATGACATGCTAATGCATAGCATGAGAGTTAGACTTTGTCATTGCTTGATATATGTTGCTTTGTGCTCACTACTAAATGCCAAATCATTGTCAATTAAAATTGGCTTTGATATACCTTGGGATCCGGGTGGATTCATTACTTGAGCACTTTATGCCTAGCTTAATGGCTTTAAAGAAAGCGCTGCCTGGGAGACAACCCGGAAGTTTTAGAGAGTCATTTATTTCTATTGAGTGCTTTTATAAAGTTTAAAAATAAAAAAATATAGAGGGGAACCCAGAACTTTTCAAAAAGGAAAGTGAAAGTGAGAGAGACAAGCATTGTTGAAGTGGGGGAGCTCCTTGAACTTTGTTCATGCTCATAGAAACTTTGTGAATCTTAATTACAGAAACTTTTAAACAAAAATAAGTATCCCCTTGTACAATTCCATTGTATTATAAAAATAATGTGCCAAGATTTGCCTTTAGGATGGGTAGATTTCTTGTTGGTTTGTGCGGTGCAAAACAGAAACTTTGGCTGTAGTGCACAATTTTACATTTTTACTGGAACGTCAAATGGTTCTGAAACTTTCTGCACTGTCTTTCTATACAAAAATTTTATTTTTCCTAATTTTCTCATAAATTTAAGAATTACATAAGTATGGTGGGTGTTCAAATCTTTACAGACTATCATGTTTTCACATATTGTTGTTATAGCTTCATTATTTGCGTATGTTTGAATTCTTGTTGAAGCCTCCTTGACTTGGGGCCATAGAATTGTGATAGCATACAGTGGGTAATGTTTGTTTATAATTATACAATAATGTTGCAGAAGTACATGATGGGATTTCATTGCCATTTTCACTAATCCCGCCACTAAAAGTTTGTTTAAGTTTTGTGTGGATGAAGTGTTTGAAGATCGAGGAGGTCTCAATATGAGGAGAAGGAGGAGAGGCAAGAGCTCAAGCTTGGGGATGCCCAAGGAACCCCAAGTAAATATTCAAGGAGACTCAAGCATCTAATCTTGGGATGCCCCGGAAGGCATCCCATCTTTCTTCAACAAGTATCGGTATGTTTTCGGATTCGTTTTGTTCATGTGATATGTGCAAATCTTGGAGCGTCTTTTGCATTTAGTTTTCACTTTTCTTTTATGCACCATGCTGGTATGAGATAGTCCATGGTTGATTTATAGAATGCTCATTGCACTTCACTTTTATCTTTTGAGCATGGCTTTATAGAATGCTTCATGTGCTTCACTTATATCATTTGAAGTTTGGATTGCCTGTTTCTCTTCACATAGAAAACTGATGTTCATAGAATGCTCTTATGCTTCACTTATATTTGTTAGAGCATGTTATTTTTTAGAAATAATTGAACCCTCATGCTTCACTTATATCTATTTAGAGAGTCAAATGGAATTGGTCATTTGCATGGTTAGTCACAAAATCCTACATAAAACTTATGGATCACTAAATATGATATGTTTGATTCCTTGCAATAGTTTTGCGATATAGAGATGAAATATGTGGGAAGTACTAGTAAACAGTTGTGGTTAGTAAGAATATTGTTGTTAAGGTTTGTGATTCCCGAAGCATGCACATATAGTCTCTCATTATGCTATGAAAGTTGGAGGGCAATTTATCCTTGATTATCTTCCTTATGAGTGGCGGTCGGGGACGAGTGATGGTCTTTTCCTACCAATCTATCCCCCTAGGGGCATGCGTAGTAGTACTTTGCTTCTTGGGCTAATAAACTTTTGCAATAAGTATATGAGTTCTTTATGACTAATGTGAGTCCATGGATTATAAGCACTCTTACATTTCCACAATTTGCAAGCCTCTACGGTACCGTACATTGCCCTTTCTCACCTCGAGAGTCGGTGCAAACTTCGCGGGTGCATCCAAACCCCGTGATATGTATGCTCTATCACACATAAGCCTTATTATATCTTCCTCAAAACAGCCACCATACCTACCTATTATGGCTTTTCCATGGCCATTCCAAGATATATTGCCATGCAACTTCCACCGCTTCCGTTTGATGACTTGAGCATTCATTGTCATATTGCATTGCATGATCATATAGCTAACATAGTAGTTGTGGCTCAGCCACCGTGCAACATTTTTCATACATCTTACGCTAGATTATCTGTCGGAGCATTCATATAGAGTCATATTTTGTTACAGATATCGAGTTGTCATTTTTATTCCTTTTGAGTTATAAGTAAATAGAAGTGTGATGATCATTGAGGGAGTCCCGGATTAGGGGGTGTCCGGATAGCCGAACTATCATCGTTGGCTGGACTCCTGGACTTTGAAGATACAAGATTGAAGACTTTGTCCCGTGTCCGGATGGGACTTTCCTTGGCGTGGAAGGCAAGCTTGCCGATACAGATATGTAGATCTCCTATCATTGTAACCGACTCTGCGTAACCCTAACCCTCTACGTGTCTATATAAACCGAAGGGTTTTAGTCCATAGGAGGAACAACAATCATACCATAGGCTAGCTTCTAGGGTTTAGCCTCTTTGATCTCGTGGTAGATCTACTCTTGTACTACCCATATCATCAATATTAATCAAGCAGGAGTAGGGTTTTACCTCCATCGAGAGGGCCCGAACCTGGGTAAAAACATCGTGTCCCTTGTCTCCTGTTACCATCCGCCTAGACGCATAGTTCGGGACCCCCTACCCGAGATCCGCCGGTTTTGACACCGACATTGGTGCTTTCATTGAGAATTCCTCTGTGCCGTCGCCATCAGGAAGGATGCCTCGTCCCGTCTTTAAAGACGGCACCATTGCTGAAGGAGCTTTGGCCATCGGCCAAACTCTCCGGCTAGGCGGTTTTCTTATGACCGCCTGTTCGGCCGCCGCGCCGACGATGACTTCTCGGGACATTAAAAGCAATCTTCACGTCAACTCGGAACTCACCAAGCAGTTAGATCTGATGGAGCTCTCTTCCTTAAACGAGCTCTTGGATCGCATCGCCGCCCTGGGAGTCGCTACAGACTATGACCAGATTGGGCCTAAAACTGATCTGAGAGAGATTAACTCTCCCCAGTCTACCCACCATGTTGATGTGGTAGAGGAACAATATGGCGACCCTTCTTCTATCTTAAGGACTAGCTATGTCCGGATTCCTGACCCCTCCATGCCGGATTCCCGCGAAGGGGAGAACACCACTCAAGCCTTGAATTTAAAGTCAGGCAGCGGACTAGATTCATCAGACAACGTCCAAGAACCCAAGCTTCCAAGTTCGGAAACTTCTTGGCCCCTGAGTCTTAGATCGGACGGAGTTTAGAATTTAACTCCACCCTCCCACCCAAACATAAGCGATATATCCCAAATACGGCAAGAGCCTACTGAAACAGTACATCATTACTGGGCCAGATTCCTCCTGGTCATGAACAGGATAAAGGACTGCCATGAAGAGGACGCAATTTCATTCTTCTGCATTAATTGCACGGACGAAGGAATCCTCAACGCCGTAAGTCGTCATGAAATTCCACGCTTTGCTGACTTGGCGTCCATAGTACGAAAGTACTGTGCGATGGAGAGCGCCTGGAAAACCAAAATCAAATTTTGGGATAATCCGGCCTTGAACACAACCCTAGCCCAAAGTAAAAGGGTGCACATTACCAGGCACCTGGGTTAAATACCAAAAAGCAAAAAAAACTAAAGGGCATTGAACCGTACTGGAGGGATGGCTCAATGGACCCTGCAAAATTCATAGTACAGAGGGTGCCACGCCAACTCATAGCCTTAGAGCATGTTGGATACTAAGGCAGGTGGCCAAAAGTGGCGAAGAGCTTCTAGCTCCAGAGCACCAGCCCAGCAATACTAGTACGGTATAAATAGTCTTCAAAATTTTCGCATCAAATAATATGCGGAAACGAACACTCCGCAGCCTTGCCGAAGTCCACCAGGTAGCAATAATAAATCCATGGAGTGACACGGCTATTACCTTTAACGCCAGTGACGAACCTAAATTTTGGACAGCCCAAGCACCAGCCGCATTGGTCCTCAGTCCAATAGTGGACGGCTTTCACCTTACCAAGGTACTCATGGATGGCGGCAGCGGATTAAACCTCATTTACGAGGAAACCCATCGAAAAATGGAAATAGACTGGAGCCGCATTGAGCGAAGCAGCATAACCTTTAGAGGAATAATCCCCAGTTGGGAAGCATGTTGTACAGGAAAAATCACACTGGATGTGGTGTTCGGCACGCCGGATAATTACAGGTCCGAGGAGGTCACATTCCAAGTGGCCCCGTTCAGCAGCAGATACCACGCTCTATTAGGGCGAGAGGCATTCACAATTTTTCAAGCTATACCCCATTACGGGTACATGAAGCTCAAAATGCCCAGACCCAACGGAATCATCACTCTTGCTAGTGACCCGGACATAGCACTCCACGCCAAAAATAAAACAGCCACACTTGCCCTTGAGGCACTATCCGAAGCCCTAGCGGCCGAGGAACTCACTGTGATGCGCTCCATGGTGAACAGGGACGATGTGATACTCGATAAGAGATCCAAGTCCACCTCTTTTAAACCGGCGGACGAAATAGTCAAATTCCAAGTCCATCCAACGGACCCTACAAAAACGGCCTCCATCGGGGCACAATTAAACACTAATGTAGACGCCGCACTACGAGAATTCCTACGCGAAAATTGGGACATCTTTGCCTGGCACCCTTCAGACATGCCAGGAATCCCACGCCGGCTGGCCGAGCACAGCCTAAATATCCTAAAAGGATTCAAGCCAGTCAAACAAGCTCTTCGGTGTTTCTTTGAACCTAAGAGACAGGCCATGGGAGAGGAGCTAGCCAAACTATTGGAGGCCGGATTCATTAGAGATATAAAACATCCGGACTGGCTAGCAAACCTGGTAATGGTACCAAAGAAGGACAAATCCTGGCGCATGTGTGTCGATTTCAAGGACCTTAACAAGGCTTGCCCAAAGGATCCCTTCCCCCTTCCCCGCATCGATCAAATTATCGACGCTACCGCAGGACACGATTCATTGTGCTTCCTCGATGCATACTCCGGCTACCACCAAATTAAGATGGCAGAGCCAGACCAAGCCGCAACGGCATTCATCACTCCATACGGCTCATTCTGCTTCAACACAATGCCCTTCGGGCTCAAAAACGCCGGCGCGACATATCAGCGCAAGATTCAGACATGTCTGGCAAACCAGATTGCCAAAACAGTGGAGGCATACGTAGATGATGTGGTCGTCAAATCCAAGCATGTCGAAACTCTAGTAGACGACTTGAGGCTCACATTCGACAATCTCCGAGCATATGACATTAAGCTCAACCCGGAAAAATGTGTTTTCGGCGTACCAGCCAGAAAGCTCTTGGGCTTCATTGTATCCGGTAGAGGAATTGAAGCAAACCCAGCCAAGATCCGAGCTCTGTCACAATTGGATATCCCAAAAGACCTCAAACAAATACAAAAATTGACTGGATGCGTGGCGGCTCTAAGCCGCTTTATCTCCCGCTTAGGAGAAAAGGCATTACCCCTTTATTGCCTCCTGCGGCGCACCAAACACTTCGAGTGGACGAATGCCGCCACGGCCGCACTCGAAGAAATCAAAGCCATATTGGCAACAAATCCGGTCCTGGCCGCGCCCAACATGGGCGAACCAATGCTATTATACATCGCGGCAACCCATCAAGTTGTAAGCGCGGTGCTCATTGTCGAACGAGAAACAGACGGACACAAGTTCCCTCTCCAAAAACCAGTTTACTACGTGTCCACTGTCCTAACTCCATGCAAGTCACGGTACCCGCATTATCAAAAGATAGCATATGCGGTGTTCATGGCATCCCGGAAGCTGCGACACTACTTCCAAGAGTGTTCGATAACAGTAGCCTCTGAAGTACCTCTTAGTGACATTATAAACAACCACGACGCAATGGGCCGGATTGCCAAATGGGCCATCGGGCTCCTCCCGTTCGACATAACCTACAAGCCACGGCGAGCTATTAAGTCGCAAGTTTTGGCCAACTTTGTCGCCGAATGGACTGAAGCCGAACTCCCTAAAGAGTACGGCGCATATTCCAACTAGACCATGCACTTCGACGGCTCCAAAATGTTGGCTAGCCTGGGGGCTGGCATTGTTCTAACGTCCGCAACTAGAGATACAGTCCAATACGTACTTCAGATAATGTACACGGACTCCAACAACGCAGCTGAATACGAGGCCCTTCTACATGGTCTTCGGATGGCAGTCTCCATGGGCATTCAGCGCCTAGAGGTCCGCGGGGATTCAAACCTCGCAATATCCCAAATAAATGGAGACTTTGATGCCAAGTATCCAAAAATGGCAGCTTATCACAACGCCGTCCTAAAAATGTCAGCTCGGTTTGAGGGCCTCGAATTTCACCATATATCCCGGGAGAACAACCAGGCAGCAGACGTGTTGGCACGCATTGGCGCAAAGCGCGATGCCGTCCCTCTCAACATCTTCCTAGAAAGGCTTTTCAAGCCATCCGTATTATGGGAGGGAGAGTCCAGAAATAACATCCCGGACCCAACCACACTACCCCACACCGAACATTCTAACATAGTTGGTGGTTCTACCAACGAAATAACACCGTGAGCCCACACAATAATGGCAGTCATTGCCCCGTGGACAGAACCATTCCTAGCCTACCTAACTAGGCAGGAACTTCTCAAGGACCAAAACGAGGCCCGCTACATAGTGCGGCGATCTAAAGCCTATAAGGTCCATGAGGGAGAGCTTTATAAGAAAAGCACAACCAGAGTCCTTCAAAGGTGTATCTCCGAAGAGGAAGGGCGGAATCTTCTGGCTGAAATTCATGCCAGACTCGGCAGGCACCACACCGCAGCCCGGGCCCTTGTAGGCAAGGCCTTCCGTATAGGATTTTATTGGCCGACGGCCCGGGCAGATGCTCAGGACTTGGTCCAATGATGCGTCCGATGCCAGCTCTTTGCTAATCAAAGCCACATGCCACCTACCGCCCTCAAAACTATACCCATCACCTCGCCGTTCGCGGTCTGGGGGCTTGATATGGTTGGACCCCTTAAAGGAGGAACCCACAAGCAAAAATATCTATTGGTCATGGTGGATAAATTCACCAAATGGATAGAGGCAAAGCCTGTTAAGACGGCCGAATCCGGACCGGTGATAGACTTCATATCAGGGGTAGTACACCGTTACGGCGTCCCCCATAGCATCATCACTGGTAATGGCACGAACTTCACGGCCGACGAGGTCAAACTCTGGTGCAAAAACATGGGCATCAAGCTCGACTACGCTTCAATCTATCACCCTCAAACTAACGGTCAAGTCGAGCGAGCAAATGGTCTAATCATGAGCGGCATTAAACCCAGACTAGTGCGGTCCCTCAAGGAATCTAATACGCACTGGGTAGAGGAGCTCGACTCCGTACTCTGGGGGCTGCGGACCACGCTGAATCGCACTACCGAATTCACACCATTTTTTATGGTGTACGGTGCAGAGGCAGTTTTGCCCTACGACATAATTCATGACTCACCTCGCGTGCGCATGTACGAAGAAAGAGAAGCCGAGCTCGATCGGCAGGACAGTTTGGACGCCTTGGAGGAGGAGCACGACGTGGCAAAAGCCCGTTCCGCATTCTATCAACAGCAGGCTCGAAGATACCAAAGCAGAGAAGTAAGGGCCAAAGCTTACAATGTTGGCGAATTAGTTCTATGCCTGCCGGACAAGAAAAAGGACAAACTCAAGCCCAAATGGGAGGGTCCCTTCATCATCGACCAAGTCCTGGCCGGCGGAGCGTACCGTCTGCGGAACGCATCGGATAACCGACTTGAGCCGAACCCATGGAATGCAGCCCGTCTCCGAAGATTCTACGCCTAGCGCCAGACTCTGAGTTCGTCTCCTTCCTCCGTCTATATTTTATACTTTAAACTGTCTTTTATTTCTCTCCTTCTCCCTCCTTTTTGATGAAGCCGTTGGAGGCTCGTTTGCGCACTGTTCGCACACACTTGACGCGTTATCCGCGCTCAGTATACCTGGGGGCTTCTTTAACAGAAGCTTATTTATACAGGCTTTATGCACAAAACATGTGTCACACTTCCGCATGTACCTTTTATTCACCATTATATGCATCGATATGACTTAAGTTTTGGCCAAGCTGGGTTGCCTGGCTCCTGTGCTTACCCCTACGTTCCCGATTGTTCGGCTAGGTGGTAAAGGGAGCACCTCTGCGATTGTTACCGCTGGGTCAGCCGGACATGTACCTCAGACTGGGTGAAGCCGAAAGCTAGCGTTCTTAAGGGAATATTCGGTCGGTGAACTAAAATACGATTTCTTACTTATTCATTTATCTGCCCCAGATGTTTTTCTGCTTTTTTCGCAGTCCGGACATGCACTTTAGGGCATGCCTCCCAGGGAAAGGAACCCCTAACGGAACTATTCTCCCTGGAAGATGTTTCTTACTAACCATGTAATATAACATAACTAGTTGGGCACTTGTCTGATAAAGCACTCATGACCCCTACGCCTGGTCTCCACGCATGCCCTAGTTCTTACATAACCGCGAGGGTATTCGGACACACTCCGGACTGTCGGGTCCCGAGGTTGAAGCGAAAAGGTCCGCTACGACAAATGATCTATAATCCGGCTAGAAGGCATTTTACATGTCATTTTAAACTACATAGTCAAATTGACTGATTGCATTCCTCTTCAATACCATCTAATAGGCTGTCTAGTTTATAGTCCCGCTGGGAATACTTTGCAGCCAACTCTACTTGGCCTTACACTAAGCTCACAGGGATCTCCTTCCCATTGGGCCCCACAGGTCTGACCTCGGCCATTTGGTTTGGGTCAGCCTTCATGGACCGCGTCTTCACCATGGCCCAGGCCTCCCTGACACCTTGACGGCAGGCCGATATCTTCCATAGCCGGAAGCGCCGTCGTGCTCCCTGAAGCCTCTCTGCAAGCTCTCCAAGGCCTTTGGGTAGGGAGATGGATGGCCACAAGGCATGGGCGACGCCTCTCATCACCTGCTGGACTCGTCCGTGCAGTTGCAGCAGCTCAGGAAGTAGGTCACCCGTTGAACCGGGCATTTCCTCTGCAGGACGACCTGTGAGCATACCTACAGACATATTTATGTTAGTCGACTTCGTCACCGAACTCTTCTTTTCAAAAGTTCGCTCAAGCACTTACTATAAATGCCGTGACGAAGCCGTCGATTCTCCTTAACGGAGTCAGACAGCTGGGCTCGAACATCCTTTAGTTCCTCACCCAACTGGGTGTTTGCATCTTGGAGATTATTTTTCTCTTGCCTCACCCTTGTAAGCACATTCTCGTCGGCCTTTAACCGGCGTAGGAGTTGTTGCTTGTCCGGATCTAGTCCGGCGCCATCTGTAATATTATTGTCAGACTTATACACACGCCACACTTCACAAACTACTTATCTTTCGAAGTATATATTACCGGAGGGGGTCTCTGTGGCTCCCCAATGGCAGCTAGTGCGGCCTCAAACTGGGCCTTGCACTCTTCAAGCTCCTGAGACAGTCGGGTATTGTTTTCCGTAAGATCCTGCATAACAAATGATCCTTAAATCAGTTCTCCTAACTATTTTAAGTCTCGGAGGCTACTGGCATATATAACTGTCAAATCTCCTCACATGTATGTCCTTTACATACTGCTCCGTGGCTCTGGCTAGACCATCTTGAGCGGCATGGAGGTGCGCGTCTCCCGAATTGAAGGCGTTCAATGCCTCTTGGGAGAAACATCCATCACGAAGAACTGTCAGGCGGTGCCTGTGATTCATGGCACTCTCCACCTTGGAGTTGGTGGCGGACAATCTGTTGGCATCCTCTTTCGGAGGAGCATCCGACGCACGCCTCATGTTCACCTCCGCTTCCGGACCCGACGTTGGAGCCTGGCTGGCAGAGGCTCGATTGGCCATCTCTCCAGACACAGTCCGGTGAGCGCTCTTTTTCCTGAAAGGAGCACCAGTGTTAATATACCTTCCCGGAATCAATCCCGGGAGTATGGTGACACGCCTTACCATTGCGGCGGTGTTTCAATCTGGACCGCACTTCTTTTTAGCCTGCGTGGCTGTGCTGCCCCTTGTTGGCTAGCCGCCGCAGGCTCGGCCTCCCGCCTCAAAGGCACCCCCTGCGGAACACCATTGATATATGGTGATCAAAAATAAGCACGGATGGGTCATTATCAAAGTACTGGGGCTTCGGTCTCAGTTACCTGTGAGGCCGGAAGTATTCCAGCGTAATCGGTCGTAATGGCAACCAAGGCATTATCGATGCTTAGTTGGTGAAATACCCCATCAATCAGCTCCACCAATATGTCTGGATCCTCTTGGGAGGCCGGATCGAGGAACCGTTCCAGATCCTCGGGTTGCGGAGGTGGGCTGTTTATATCTTTTACGGCCTGGCGCAGTTCCTGCGTCAAAATCACAAAATGAGATATCTAACCATGGGAGTACGGATCGGATGTGCAAAAAAAGGAAATGTCTGCTTACCCAGCTCCGAGGACTGTTCATAGAAAATCCGTTCAATGGACTGACGCGGAGAAAATCCTCCTCTTCCCCCTTGTACAGCGCGGACAAGATCTTCACCAGATCAGCGACCAATCCCGGCCCCGTACGATCCTGACGGGTGGCATTGTCCTCCCCGTTGAAATCCCACATGGGGTGGCCCCTATACTGGAGTGGCTGCACCCCCCACATAATGCAGGTGGCCATGACACCGATCATGGTCAGTCCGGAATGAGCTAGCAACCTTATTCGGCTCATCAGGTAAAGGACGTCCCTGTCGTTTTCCCTCTGGGGGCTCCGTGGACGCCAACTTAGGCGTTTCTTCAAGGGAGCATTACTGAACTCCAGGAGGCCGATCTGAATGGGATCCAGTAGTGGGGCGTCTTCTATATAAAACCATTCCGAAGGCCAGTCTTTGGACACCTTCTTCGGGGTTCCGGATAGATATCCGGTCCCGGCGATGCGCCATAGCTCGGCTCCACCCACTTCATATATTGACCCCTCATGAGAACGGGGTACGGGGCAGAATAATCTCTTCCACAGCGCAAAATGAGCCTCGATGCCCAAGAACAGTTCGCAAAGGGCCACGAAGCTCGCGATGTGCAGAATGGAAGCAGGCATAAGGTGGTGCAGCTGGAGGCCGTAGAACTCCAGGAGCCCCCGGAGAAACGGATGTATTGGAAATCCAAGTCCTCTTATCAGATAAGAGACAAAGAATACCCGCTCTCCTTTGGAAGGATCGGGGACGCTCTCCGCTTGCTTTCCGCCCTTATAGGTGGTGAGTCCAGCTCGAACCGGAACCATGAAGGCTGGGGGAAGAAATCCCTTGGTTTGGAGCGTCACTAGCTTGCTATGCGGGACTGAGCATCTCTCCCAATCCCCGGGCTGGGGGCTGGGAGCGCGAGAGGAGGAGCCACGTCGACTGTCCATGATGGAATGGATTTTTTGTCAGAGGCACTCCGATGAAAGCTTGCGGAAGGGGGATGGTGTGATTCGGATCTAGATCCTTGTCTCTTTTTATAGGCGGCTCATTTGCGCAGCTAGGGGGGAAAGTGTAAAAATACCCTGGCTTTTCGCATTCGTTCGACACGTGGAAGATGGCCATTATTGGGCGTGGAAGCCAAGGAGCGCAGCATTTATCAGAAGCCGGACACTATTCGACAAGTATATGGAATTTGGAGAAGAACCCGCCTCGCAATGCCGAAGACAATCTACGCGCCAGACTCGTCATCATTGAAGCCTGGTTCGGGGGCTACTGAGGGAGTCCCGGATTAGGGGGTGTCCGGATAGCCGAACTATCATCGTTGGACGGACTCCTGGACTGTGAAGATACAAGATTGAAGACTTCGTCCCGTGTCCGGATGGGACTTTCCTTGGCGTGGAAGGCAAGCTTGGCGATACGGATATGTAGATCTCCTATCATTGTAACCGACTCAGTGTAACCCTAACCCTCTTCGGTGTCTATATAAACCAGAGGGTTTTAGTTCGTAGGACAAACAACAATCATACCATAGGCTAGCTTTTAGGGTTTAGCCTCTTTGATCTCGTGGTAGATCTACTCTTGTACTACCCATATCATCAATATTAATCAAGCAGGAGTAGGGTTTTACCTCCATCGAGAGGGCCCGAACCTGGGTAAAAACATCGTGTCCCTTGTCTCCTGTTACCATCCGCCTAGACGCACAGTTCGGGACCCCCTACCCGAGATCCGCCGGTTTTGACACCGACAATCATCATTTTTAGAGCAGTGCCCTAGTGAGGAAAGGATGATGGAGACTATGATTACCCCACAAGTCGGGATGAGACTCCGGACAATGAGAGGAAAAAAGAGATAGAAAAAAATGAAAGAAAAAAGGAGGGAAATAATAAAAGAGAGAAGGGGCATTGTTAGTATCCTTTACCACACTTGTGCTTCAAAGTAGCACCATGTTTTTCATATGGAGAGTCTCATATGTTATCATTTTCATACACTAGTGGAAAATTTTCATTATAGGGTTAGATGCACACCCACTGAGTTTTCATATGGAGCTTTCATACACTTATAGCTCTAAGTGCATTCGTTGCATGGCAGTCCCTACTCCTCACATTGATATCAATTGATGGGCATCTCCATAGCCCGTTGGTTAGCCGCGTTGATGTGAGACTTTCTTACTTTTTTTGTCTTCTTTATATTTACCCCTATCATCATATTCTATTCCACGTGTAGTGCTATATCCATGGCTTGCACTCATGTAATGTGTGAGGGTTGAAAAAGCTGAAGCGCATTAAAAAGTATGAACCAATTGCTCGGCTTGTCATCGGGGTTGTACATGATTTATACTTTGTGTTAAGAAGACAAAGCATGACAAGACTATATGATTTTGTAGGGATAGTTTTCTTTACCGTTGATATTCCGACAGACATGATTTTTTGTTGGGATGCCTGAGTATTGATGTCTTTATGTCAAATTATAGACTATTACTTTGAATCACTTATGTCTTAATATTCATGCCATGACTAGATATATGATCAAGTTTATGATAGGTAGCATTCCACATCAAAAATTATCTTTTTAATCATTTACCTACTTGAGGACGAGCAGTAATTAAGCTTGGGGATGGCGATACGTCTCCGTTGTATCTATAATTTTTGATTGTTTCATGCCAATATTATTCAACTTTTACATACTTTTGGCAACTTTTTATATGATTTATTTGGACTAACTTACTTATCCAGTGCCCAGTGTCAATTCCTGTTTGTTGCCTGTTTTTGTATCACAGAAAATCCATATCAAACAAAGTCCAAACATGATGCAACTCCACGGAGAATTATTTTGGAATATTTGTGATTTTTCGGAGTTGGAATCATCGCAAACGGAGGCCCACACAGACCATGATACACCAGGGCACGCCCCAGGCCCCTGGCACGTGGTGGTGGGTTGTGCTCACCTCGTATGTAGGTTGGAGTTGTACTTCGGGCGCAAGGAAGCTTATGTCAGGAAAAATTCATGTAAAAAGATCAGCGCAATCGGAGTTACGGATCTCCGGGAATATAAGAAACGGTTTTCGGCCAGATCTCGGGAGCGCAAAAAAGAAGAGGACAGAGAGGGAGATCCAATCTCGGAGGGGCTCCTGCCCCCATGTCGCCATGGAGACCAAGGACCAGAGGGTGAACTCTCCTCCCATCTAGGGGGAGGCCAAGGAAGAAGAAGAAGGAGGGGGCTCTCTCCCCCTTGCTTCCGGTGGCGCCGGAGTGCCGCTGGGGCAATGATCGGGGTGGCGATCTACATCAACAATCTTGCTACCGTCAACACCATCACCTTCCCCATCTATATTCAGCGGTCCACTCTCCCGCAACCCGCTATACCCTCTACTTGAACATGGTGCTTTATGCTTCATATTATTATTCAATGATGTGTTGCCATCCTATGATGCTTGAGTAGATTTTTGTTGTCCTATGGGTTAACCATGATCTTGGTGGTATGATTGTATATTTTCTTTTGGTGTCGTACTACGGTGCCCTTCGTTCTTGCGCAAACGTGAGGCGCCCCCGCTGTTGGGTGTTGCAATATGTTCATGGTTTGCTTATTGTCAGTGTTGCGGGGGTGACAACAGCCTAAATGAGGATAAGTGGGTCATGGCGTATAGGAGTAAAGAGGACTTGATACTTAATGGTATGCTTGGGTTTCATGACCTTACTGATCTTTAGTAGTTGCAAATGTTTGCTAGAGTTCCAATCATAAGTGCATATGATCCAAGTAGAGAAAGTATGTTAGCTCATGCCTCTCCCTCATATAAAATTACAAGAATGACTAGCGGTACTTGTTATCGATTGCCTAGGGAGAAATGACTTTCTTGTTGACAAAATCTATCTACTTCTACTTTCCCGCAATTTATTCATAGTTTTATTCTCGCAAAGTACTCGCAGTTTTATTCTTGCAAAATAGTTTCATACTTGTTTTAGGTAAAGCAAACGTCAAGTGTGCATAGAGTTGTATCGGTGGTTGATAGAACTTGAGGGAATATTTGTTCTGACGTTAGCTCCTCGTTTGGTCCGACACTCTTACTTATCGAAGAAGGCTACAAACGACCGCCTATACTTGTGGGATATCAGTGAAACAGTATCTCTATTGGCAAGCTTAGTAGTAACATCAATATCTTCTATCTCAGCATGTGCAATATCATGCATAATTTCTTTGTATAAGGAATGAGGTATTGCACTCACACTAGCACCCATATCACATAAGCCATGATAACAATGATCTCCTATTTTAACAGAAACAACAGGCATGCCGACAACAGGTCTACATTTACATTTAGTATCGGGTTTAGCAATTCTAGCAACTTCATCACAGAAATAAATAACATGCCCATCTATATTATCTACCAAGAGACCATTAACCATAGCAATACTAGGTTCAATTTTAATTTTCTCAAGGGGTGTAGGTGTTCTAGCATTACTCTTATGAACCACAGTTGAAGCTTCAGAATGATCCTTTATTCTAACAGGGGAAGGTGGTTTCTCAATATAAGCAGTAGGAACAATAGGATCAAAATTATAAGTAATAGTCTTTTCTTCAACTTTAATAGGTTCCACTACTTTCACTTCAATGGGAGGATGATATTTAAACCACTTCTCCTTAGGGAGATCAACATGAGTAGCAAACGATTCACAAAAAGAAGCTACTATTTCAGAGTCAAGTCCATATTTCATGCTAAATTCACAAAAAGCATCGGTATCCATAAAAGATTTAACACAATCAAACTTAGGTGTTATACCTGACTCCTTACCTTTGGCGAGTTCCCAATCTTTAGAGTTGAGTTTAATTCTTTCCAATAAATCACACCTGAATTCAATAGTCTTCAGCATAAAAGAACCAGTACAAGAAGTATCGAGCATGGAGCGATCATTAAGAGAAAGCCAAGCATAAAAATTTTGAATAATAATTTCTCTTGAAAGCTCATGATTGGGGCATGAATATAACATTGACTTAAGCCTCCCCCAAGCTTGAGAGATACTTTCTCCTTCACAAGGACAAAAATTATATATATAATTCCGATCATGATGAACCCGATGCATAGGATAAAACTTCTGATGAAATTCCAATTTCAATCGGTTGTAGTTCCATGATCCAATATCATCACATAGACTAAACCATGTCAATGCCATTCCCTTCAAAGATAAAGGGAAGACCTTCTTATTAACAACATCCTCGGGCATACCTGCAGGCTTAAATAATCCACAAACTTCATCCACATAGATTAGGTGCATATCGGGATGTAATGTTCCATCTCCTGTATAAGGATTAGCTAGCAGTTTCTCTATCATACCCAAAGGAATTTCAAAGTAAATATTTTCAGTAGGTTCAGTAGGTTCAGTAGGTTGAGGAGCAACTCTTTGTACTTCTGGTCAGGGTAAATTTACCCCGAACAAGCCCCTCAAAGGATTATTTTCCATAGTAACAAGTGACAGTAAATTTCAGCACAATATATAAATGTTTCCTTACCAAATTCCACCTACCAAAGGCGCTTCACTCCCCGGCAACGGTGCCAGAAAAGTGTCTTGATGACCCACAAGTATAGGGGATCTATCGTAGTCCTTTCTATAAGTAAGAGTGTCAAACCCAACAAGGAGCAAAAGGAAATGACAAGCGGTTTTCAGTAAGGTATTCTCTACAAGCACTGAAATTATTGGTAACAGATAGTTTTGTGATAAGATAATTCGTAATGGGTAACAAGTAAAAAAGTAACTAAGGTGCAGAAAGGTGGCCCAATCCTTTTTGTAGCAAAGGACAAGCCTAGACAAACTCTTATATATAGCAAAGCGCTCCCGAGGACACATGGGAATTTCTGTCAAGCTAGTTTACATCATGCTCATATGATTCGCGTTCGTTACTTTGATAATTTGACATGTGTGTGGACCGCTGCTTGGTTACTGCCCTTCCTTGGACAAGCATCCCACTTATGATTAACCCCTCTCACAAGCATCCACAACTACGAAAGAAGAATTAAGGTAAACCTAACCATAACATGAAACATATGGATCCAAATCAGCCCCTCACGAAGCAACGCATAAACTAGGGTTTAAGCTTCTGTCACTCTAGCAACCCATCATCTACTTATTACTTCCCAAGGCCTTCCCCTAGGCTCAAACAATGGTGAAGTGTCATGTAGACGACATTTACATAACACCACTAGAGGAGAGACAACATACATCTCATCAAAATATCGAACGAATACCAAATTCACATGATTACTTATAACAAGACTTCTCCCATGTCCTCAGGAACAAACATGACTACTCACAAATCATATTCATGTTCATAATCAGAGGGCTATTGAATAGCATTGAGGATCTAAACATATGATCTTCCACCGAATAATCCAACTAGCATCAACTACAAGGAGTAATCAACACTACTAGCAACCCACAGGTACCAATCTGAGGTTTTGAGACAAAGATCGGATACAAGAGATGAACTAGGGTTTGAGAGGAGATGGTGCTGGTGAAGATGTTGATGGAGATTGACCCCCTCTCGATGAGAGGATCGATGGTGATGACGATGGCGACGATTTCCCCCTCCTGGAGGGATGTTTTCCCGGCAGAATAGCTCCACCGGAGCCCTAGATTGGTCCTGCCCAAGTTCTGCCTCAAGACGATGGTGCTTCATCCTAAAAGCTTCTTTATGAATTTTTTTTCCAGGGCAAAAGACACCATATAGCAGAAGATGGGCATCAGGGGCTTGCCAGGTGGCCCACGAGGCAGGGGCGCGCCCAGGGGTAGGGCGCGCCCTCCACCCTCGTGGCTGGTGGGTGGGCCCCCTCTGGTGCTTTCTTCACCCAATATTTTTAATACATTCCAAAACTGACTTTCGTGGAGTTTCAGGACTTTTGGAGTTGTGCAGAATAGGCCTCTAATATTTGCTCCTTTTCCAGCCTAGAATTCCAGCTGTCGGCATTCTCCCTCTTCGTGTAAACCTTATAAAACAAGAGAGAGAAGGCATAAGTATTGTGACATAATGTGTAGTAACAACCCATAATGCAATAAATATCGATATAAAAGCATGATGCAAAATGGACGTATCAATGACCTATAAAACAGAGGAAACACAACATATTCAGTTAACTAAAAAAGTTTAGTTAACTATTAGGGCATACTCAGTTAACTATAAAAAAGAGTAAACACAACATATTCAGCAGCATCCACCATAAATCATAGATCACCAACCAATTGCAGTACCCTAATCTGACCCAAAACCCTAATTCAGTCTAATAGATCAATCTGATGCAGAACCAGTGAAGCAATATGGAGCTTTACCTGGTGTTTGGTGCACCTGTAGAAGACCCACCCCTCGTACTCATCGGTGCCAAAGCGGTAGAAGTTGACCTGCTTGCCACAATCAGGGCACGGGATCAATGGAACTACAACGGAGCGGCAACATACCCTACATCGAACATAGCTCGAAGATGACATGACACTACAAAAAAATACACTTCGTGATGATACGTGTTTGTCACAATAGGTCGCATTTTTTGTCATGCATGTACATCCATGACGATTTTATGACAGAATCAAGATAATCATACATGTGTTGTCGTAGAAGTGTTCCATGACATTACCAAAATTATCATCACGGAAGTGTCCACTTCCATGACGATAAATCGCGCGTCACAGAAGTGCTTTCGTCAAGGGTGACCGACACATGGCATCCACCGTAACGGAACGCCGTTAAGCTATCGGGTCGGGTTTTGGATCCGATAACCCGTTAACAGCCCAGACCAATGGGGATTTTCCACGTATAAAATCATCATTGGCTAGAGGAAACACGTGTCGGCTCATCATTGGGACAGATGTCATCCACTCATTGGACAGAAGGCGCCTATGATACGTCGACACGTGGCACGGCCCAACAGAGGCTCATTCCTGTGAAAACGCCAGCCAGTTTGACTTGGTCAAAAGGTGGCGAGTCGGCCCATGGAAAGCCTGTTAATGGCCTGTTCGCATATAGCCCATTTACAGCCCGCTAACCCAAGGCCCGTTACGCCCTATCCGAATTAGGCCCAGTAGCGTCATCTGGGCCATCCAATATGATTCCAGCCCGTATTCACTTCTGGCCCATGTATGGCCCATGACGTATTTTGGCCCATATGAGTCCCTTTGTAACTCTTGGCCCATTAACGGCCCATCGTGAAACTGGCCCGTAATGAACAGTGTATCACTTTACACCCATTAACGGCCCTTGCTGAAACTGGCCCGTAATGAACAGTGTATCACTTTATACCCATTAACGGCCCGTTATTCCGTTGGGCCGTTTCCAGCCCATGTTATCTTTCGGCCTTCTCAGAGCCCATTTATTCTTGGGCTCATTTCCAGCATTCGTTTACTTATGGCCCGTTACTGTCATTTTCTGCTTGTGGGCCAAATTCAGCCCGTGGTTACAGTTGGCCTGTTTGTGGTCCGTTAATACATTGGGTCGTTTTCATAGCGTCATCAAATACGACCTATTAACGATGGTCCGTTATGGTCCATTGAATGATTCCAACTCTAGCCCGTTTATGGCCATAATGTGGTCTGTTTGGCCATGTTTGGCCAATCGATCATACGGCTCGTATAAGGCCCATTGATGATACGGCCCGTAGAAGGCACATTGTTTCTACGGCCCGTAGAAGGCCCATTGTTTCTACGGCCCGTAGAAGGCCCAGTGTTTCTACGGCCCGTAGAAGGCCCATTGTCACTATAGTAAATATTAGCCATGGTTATTGTGGCCTAGTTTCAAAAAATAGGTTATTGCAACCACTAGCAAACCGCGGAAAAAGAACTGCAATGACTACAAGCAAACAAATAAACAAGACAACAAGGAAATAAATAAGCAAGCAACTAAAGCTAGTCTATCATAGCTATTACACATATTACATCCACTGGGCATCAAAGTTCGCCACCAGTGCAAATATAGGGAACAAAGCAGCATATCATATACACTGGTCGTCAAATTTGGCAACCAGCGCAAATAAACGCCGCAGCAAAACAAATCCAGAACTGAAACCACTTCAGAAGAGCTCAAGAAACAATATCCTGCGCAACCATAATGCTGGCAAGATGCTTAGCAAGCTTATTAACTTTCTCTTGTTTGGCGCTTAAGTCCTCCAGCACTTGTTGTTGCACCAGAAAGTATGCATCTGAATTCTGCAGGGACTTCCTCAGTCCTTCAGTTTCCTGTCGCATAACATCTGATCGATGTCTTTCAACTTGAAGTTGAGACTCAAGAAGCTGAACTGATTCAGGCAACGAGTTTGAAGAGCTGGTGCCAGCGGTAGTAGCCAGTAACTCGAACACTACATCAATACAGGACTTTGGGGTTGTCTCAGTGCCTTGAATATAGTTTTTATCAGCTTTCTTAGAGACCAACAGGGATGTATCACTATGTTGAAGCTTATCTGCATTACTTCCTTTACCATTGCATAACGGGGTACTCTACTCCAATATTTTATCTGCATTCTAAAAGAGAAACAAACAAACACATCACAGGTTTACAATGTAGTATATGAAACTCATTTTGGTAAACCAGTTCAGTAGTAAGGTGGACAGGATAACAGCATGAAACAAACATATATCTATGTAGTATGGTCACTGTATGGTCTATATCAATCTAGTTTATGTTGCCAAATCAAGATAGATACAGTTCGAATCATATCTATTTAAGACAAAGCAGCATAGACAGAATATAAGTGTGGGAAACTACACAGCAATAACAACACTTGTAATGTGCATGGCATGAGAACATAAGTGTTTATTCAATTGAAACTTAAATCAACATAGAGCAAGTTACAACAGCAAACAGCCAAACACGTTGAAGAAACAGCTTTAAAACATACCTGTTGCACCATTGGAGTTTCAATTGCATCCCTCAAATTTGAAATTAGTTGGTATGAGTAAATATAGTGATGCAAGAGGAAAGTAGTATGAACCATAGCTACGGAACCTGACCTGAGAACAGTTCTTCTTCTTCTTTAAGCATTGACTCGGGGTTCAGAGTGGTGGTCCTCGTACTTTGGGCACTGCAGTTGCCTTACTAACTGCTCGTGTTTGGGTGCTCTGTGGTGGAGACGGTGTTGTGTCAACAAGAACTGGGTGTCTATCTGTTGGGGTTGGGGTTAGAAGGGGTGTAGTTGGTTCTCTGTCCAACTGGGTAGGGGTACAATCTGCATGAGTGTGGGTTATGTGTGGTGGGGCTGGTTCTTGGGCAAGTACAGTTGTGGTTCTATCTGCATCGACAGGTAGCGCGATCTTTTCTGAAGACCGTGTTTTTACTCCCACAGATACTGCCATCACTCCCTCCAATTGAAATGGCTGATAAACAAGCAAAGTAATTGAATGTACAGACATTGTGGGATAGACAGGTGCAATGGATAGTAGGGAAGAAAACAGGGCATGAAATAATTCACTTTTATGTTGTCTAACCAAACAGAATAGCAGGACATAATTTCACATATATGATGGCTAATTAAACAGGATAGCATGACACAATTTCACATGTATGATGGCTAACTAAACAGGATAGAATGACATACTTCAAAATATGATGACTATGTAAACAGGATGACATGATATAACTATACGATGTGTCTATTAAAGTGGTTGGCATGCCATAAATCACAAACATGTCGTGGATGGAAACATGATGGCATGATATAATTCACGGATAGAATGACATAATTTAAAATATGATGACTATGTAAACAGGATGAGATGATATAACTATATTATGTCTTTAGAAAATGGGTTGGCATGCCATAATTCAGATACATGCTGTCTATGTAAACATCATGGCATGACATAATTCAAATATATGATTTATATACTAAGGAAGTGAGAAGAGGGCAATCACATATATGATGTGTCAACTAAGGAGATGGCATTCAATATTGTGTATATGATGTAAAAACTAAGCATTGCAATATAACATATGCATGATATGAGTAATATAACCCTGCCAAGTTTGAGCATACACCTCAGGGGATAATAGACTGGTCATCTGCCTCTGAATCCTCCTCTGAAGAGCTATCTGTAACCAGCAAGATATCTACTTCAGCAGGTAGCAGTGTCTGCTCTGAAGACCTTGTTTTCACTCTAGATTTCTCCATCACCAATTCAAATGGCTGATGCACAGGAAGAGCGGTTGAATATACAAACATTGTCGACAAAAGCAATGAGAAATACAAAAACAGGACGGCATGATATAATTCACGTATATGACACTTGCCTAAACAGCATGGCATTGCATAATTCACATACATAATGCCTTGCAACAAGATAACATTGCATTATTCACATATATAATGTCTTGCAACAAGATGGCATTGCATAATTCATATATATGGTAATTAGACACTAAATAGGTGGCATTCACACAAAGCATGTCTAAACTAAGCAAATGACATAGCAATGCAAGATACCATACGCACGATATGAGCAACATAACCCTGCCAAGTTAGAGCATGCACCTCGGGGGGGGGGGGGAATATGACTGGTCATCTGTCTCTGAATCCTCGTCTGAGGAGCTATCTGTAACCAGCAAGACATGTGCTTTGTCAGATAGCAATGTCTGCTCTGAAGACCTTGTTTCCACTCCAGATTTTTCCATGGCCGTGCCAAATATCTGATGCACAGGAAGAGTAATTGAATGCACTAAAATTGTTGACAAACTTAACACATACTAAAAAAATGAGGGCATGATATAATTTACATATAAGATGACTGGCTAACCAGGGTGGCATTGCAAAATTCACATATATGATGCCTGGCTAAACAAGATGGCGTTGCATGATTCACATATACGATAAAGAAACTAAACAGATGGCATTGACACAAAGCATGTCTAAACTAAGCAGATGACATCTTTAATGTATACAATAAGAAATGCAAGGCACCATATGCATGATATTACCAACATCAGCATGCCAAGTTAGAGCGAAGACCTCATGGGGTAAATAGGAGTGGTCTTCTCCTTCTGAATCCCCCTCAGAACAGTTATCTTCCTCTTGATTACGATCCAAAATGGGTGGAGGGGGGCTGCCTTTGCGCCCACCATGGAACGACGTCTACATGAAGTTTTATTGCCACGCAAGGCTCGTCTCTTTTGCTCTACATGATCAGTTCCATTGTGTACAATAACTGGCATGCATAGAAATAAAAGATAGTGAGATTATGTAAGGAGTGCATGCACAAATCCAGAGTGATGGTAGCAAACTGTGGATACACCCAAAACCAATGATAGTAGGCAGATAATAGCTTTAGTTAAAAAATACAGATAATGGCTCCTTTAGTGTTTGTTTGCACCCAACATGAAACTCATAGTAGAAACCAGAGATTAACCAGATAGTAGACAGATAGTACTGATTGTTGCCCCAGTATGTACCCCACAACCATTTAAAAACTCAAGTTTCAGCATTAGTTTGGACCTAACTCGGAGTCTAATAGGTGAAAACGACGATAATGTAGCATGTCATCATATTAAGCGACGCATAACGTAAGCAGACACGGAAGAGTGCAACCTCTGTTGCGGACCCGTGTAGTCCTCAAGGTCATCTGCTCAGTTGATGATGGTAATGCAGTTGTCATGGCTGCCGGCGGCGGGGAAGAAGATCTGAGGCGGCGAAAGACAGTCTGGAGAGCGGATCCATGCTGTGGTGAACCCTTCCGTCGTTGGAGCAGCTGAGCTGGGGTGGAACACAGTGCCGCAGGAGCAGGACAAACCACACAAGGTTTTCTTTGACACATATCTGTAACAGAAGTAATTGAGTAAGGGCTTGTTTGAATTTGAGGACTCTAACAATGCAGGGATAGGAAATAGACAGGAATAGGATAGGAATGCACGTGCAAAACAGAGAATTTAAAAACACAAGATTTCTGCCAATCTGGGTGTTTGATTCACAACAATTGGAAGATCACAGGATGCAAAAAAGCATGGTGAGATTAAGTCAAACCACAAGAAAATGTACGGTTATAATGCTATTATGCTACTATCTCTTAGTCTTGTGCTTGATGAATAGGAATATGAAAAGGAGGACAAGTGGAAATTAGAATTCCTACGGTTTTTCTTTCAAGGAGACACTAAAGGAACAAATCGTATAGTTTTCCTTTGCTCCATTCCTTTGCACCAAATTCATGAAAAGTAGTACCATAGGAAACTTTCCAATTCCTATGTTTTTCATTCACTTTTCCTTTCAAGCACTGGCGATTCTAGTAGGCAGGCTTGAGCAAGGAAGATCCTACACTAAAAAATGTTTTTGTGCTACTTCTATTACTTTGGACCCAGGCCACTGCCATACTAGCTCAACTCCCAGGCCCATCGACAAATGCACAGCTCAAACGCATAGAGATAAATAATGATGGCGTTCAAGAGAGTCCATCACGGATAGCTAAGTTGCCTGGTACCTCACTGCTTGTCATATAGTAGGATAAAATAATCGTATTTCCCGTTACTACGAGTGCTCAGTGGACAATATATATAACATGTAGAGTAAAAAAGAGATGCAACAAGTGCGCAACCTCTTTGGCGAAGCCATGTCGATCTCAGCATGATTGGGTTGGCCGGTTAGGATGCTCCAGCTGACTTGGCTGTCGGAGGAGGGGAAGAATATCTTAGGCGTCTAGAGATGGACCCCGAGGTACTGTTCCACTGTGATGGAGGGTTTCGTCGTTGGAGCAGCTCCGGTGAGTTGTACGACGCCGAGGCTGAAGCAGAACAAGAGAGACAACGTTAACCTGAGTGGAATTCTAATAGCATCTCCAATGCATGACGTAAAATACATAACCACAAAGTGCTAGATGTAAAATACATCAGCTGCTCATATCTGAACTTAACTATCGAAACTGAATTTAACTATCGAAACTGAATTTAACTATTGAAACTGAACTTAACTGTCGAAACTGAACTTAACTGTCGAAACTGAATTTTGCTGTCGAAACTGAATGCACTAGCAAGGTGAGGCTACACATCGGTCAACTGACTTTTTCATCTATGGTCAGTCGATTTTGCAGTCGTTGGTTACGTAATCAAGGGCATGCGGTTCATCTTCCACCTCCACCCCCCTGAGCCGCCAGCCACCACTGGCCAAACAGCAGCCCCCTGCCGCCCGCAGCCGCCGGTGCGCCGCCCCGCCCGCCCCAAAAACACTCCCCACCGCCGGTCCGCCACCGCCCCGGCCATCCATCTAGGCCCCCCCATGCCGAGTTTTTTCTCCGGTGATCCCCATGTCACCGCCCCGCCACCGCCGGTGACCACCGCCCCCACCTTGAACCCTAAGATAGATAGTGGGGTACCTCTCCGGCGAGCCCCCTCCCCGTTGCGGCTGGTTCTTACTTCACCTCGACGAGCCCCCCCACCCCCTGAATATCGACTGACCCAAAAGTCGATTCAGTCGACTGAAGTGTAGCTAAATCGGAGCAGCATCACAAGCAAGAGCAAGAGCGAGAGCAGCAGCGCGAGCAAGAGCAATAGCAAGAGCAGACCAGGCAGGGGACCGAGAGCAAGAGCAGAGCAGCAGCGCGAGCGAGAGCTAAAGCAGCAGCCGCTCCTACTGATGTGGACGTCACCGCCGAGGGAGCGACGTCATGGAGGAAGTGGTCGGCGACACCGCCGTGGATGGAGCCGCGCCGTGTCGGCTCGGGACCGAGCGCTGGCAGCGCCGTGAGATTGAATCAAGAAGAAAAAGCGGATATTAGTGTACAACCTCTTTGGTGGCACCGATTAGGCCGCAGCTTCATCCGAGGAAATGGTGATGATGATGCTCTTCCGGTGGTGCAGGTGAAGATGGCGGTGTGGGAATGGAGGTGGTGCAAAAGACAAGGGGAACGTCGGGGCAGCTCCTTGGAGGTGGAGGACGGGGTGGCTGAACCGGCGGGACGACAAGACCGACGACGGATCCTCATCCGGTACGGTGGATGAGGGACGTCGAGGTGTTGCTGTGGATGATGTCATCGGGGAGAGGCTCCGACTGGGTGGCGGACGGAGAAGGGTGTGGGGATTCTTCGCGGGTTTTCACGGCCTCCGTGTATGAATGGGTGGGCGGATGGGATGGAAGTGGGGAACCATGGCTTAGGGACGTGCTTGTCCGAAATGTGGGGTAAGTTACGAAAGTATCCCCACCGATTTGAGGCGGTTCTTTCGGTTCAGGGCTACCACGGGCATTTCGCATGTCGGGATTTCACAGGAGGTGGGAGTTTTCGCGCGTGTTGTAATTTCGGAATAGCAAGGCGCGGGTTGAGATGGAGGGAGTTGTCGGAGCACGACGAGACAAAGATATATCTTAAATATTTCGGGCTAACAAGCCGCGGGTTGAAGAGCCGGGAGTTTCGCAGCACAATAGACAGAGACGGTAGCTTGAATTTTTGGCATAACAAGGCGCGGCTTGAAATTTTGGAAGAACAAGCTTAACGTGTACCCAAAAATAAGACAATTTGCACCTCAACACGGACAACACACACACAACACACACACACAAATACCATTTAGACTAGAGAAAGGTACACGTGCATTGCACGCATGAGATTTTGCAACCAAATTATGAATAAATACCACATTATAGCATGTAAGCTTTGAGTCATATATGCATGATGTATATGTTTGTTTAATTCTTATAGTTCATTTCATTCAAAATCATCTAGTTTTTATAAGAAAGCTAAACTATTTTAAGATTCATGGAATTGTGCGTTGTAAAACATAAAGTAAAAACAAATAATGACAAATCATGTAGAAAAACATTTGGGCAATTCTGATACGGAAGATTCTAGAACAAAGAAGAAGTTTGTGCATTATTCTTAAGTTAAACCATGGAATCTTCTAGATTATACATGTGGCGAAATCTGGTGGAATCTAGATGATATCCAACGGCAAGTAGTGCTCAAATTTGCCATCTTTGGACCATCGGATTCGCCTCATCCAACGACCATCTTTCATAGTTAAAGTTACCCGCACACAATATAAAAAAATATAATATAATATATATATATAGGGGTATAGATATAGATATGTGATGCGAAAGCCACCCATCATCTCCAACTAGAATAGTGTGTCCATGCACGGATGCGACGTGGCCAAATGATATCTGCCATCGGTATCTCAAATTCAAATCAGTCTGACCTTGTTCAATGTGTATACATTACAACATGCTCGTTTCCAAACCACACCGCGCAGATCTCCATTATATTCATGCATGCATGGGTTTCAAACATCAGGATCTCTTATTCAAATATTTGAATTCAACTTTACATTGATTATCACCTCACCTAGTCTTTTACACCCACACAGTCGTCTTCTCTTTATAATTGTACCACTAACTTTCTCTCATGCATGCATGCACACACACTACCAGTCGGCATTATCCATCGCACACATGCAATCTTTTTCTTCAGGTCGGTCTCCCATGAAGGCACACACCCACACACATCCCCCTCTCCATCATATCGGGCATTCTTTATCTCTCACGCGTGCATGCACAACGATCGATGTTCCTCTATGTATGTGTGCATATAGCTAGGTCTTTCATAGTTTTCCACATAAACCGATCAATCGATATATCCAGTGAGGTCTCACTCTCTTTCCCACGTCCACATCGATCAATCTATACCTCTCTATATAAGATTAACATATATAGCTAATACACCCACATTAATTATATATCCAACGTCCCCCTCTCATCATACATGCCTTCCGCTTCATCTCTCAGACACGCGCACAATGGCGAAGACAGGGGCAGTAAGGGCCCTGCCCCCCCCCCCCCCAACATCACTATATATCGAGGCTAATATGAATGTGATCATTAGGCAATTACTGCTAAAAATGGTTTAAGTTCATGAATTGACCCTCCTCGTAAAGGATTAGCAATGCTTGGCCCCCTAGCTCATTTATTTTTCGGGACAATCGGTTTTATACCCTTTGTTGGGTACCACTCGTCAGGATTGCCCCTACTTTCGGAAAACACACGGTCTTGCCCAACTCAGTTTGCTTGTCTTGTACTTTTGCCCTTCTAGCACGACTCCGTCCAGTCAGCGCTGTTTGACCATAAGCGGCGCTAGATTTAGGACATTTTTGCCCCTGTCAGTGCTAAACTTAGTACCCTTTCGTCCATAGTGAGCTCGCGCTGAAGAAAACAGAGGAGTGGAGCTGGGGACGCGAGGCCCGACGAGGAAGAAGATGGAGCGGTGCAGCACGGCGAGCTCGGGCTCGTCCATCTACTCGCAGGCGGCCGGCGAGGTAAGTGAACATGAGCTCGTGCGGCTCCTCCACCCCCAATTTGTTCTAGGGTTTCTAAGGTTTGTGAGATTTGGGGGAAATTTTGACCTTCTTCCCTTCCATTTGGTTTAGGTTGATGGGGTCGGGATTGTGCAGCTCGTCTCCGAGTTCTATCTTCCCGTTGACACCTACTGTGGATTGGAGTATCGTTCAAAGCATCATTGCCCTGGTCACGGCCTTGTTCCAGCCCGCCGTGTTTCTTGGGGAGGGGCAAGCACAGGCCGCCGGTTTTTAGGATGTCCTTTAGACGTAAGAGATTGTGAATTTGAGCATGTTTTAGAGAACGGCGTTTTGGTGCCCCGGTGCATCTGCACCCGGACAAAAAACATTTTGTAAAAAATTCAAAAAAATTCAAAAACTCCCAAAAAAATTTGGGTGGTAGACAATTTGATGCGTGAGGTACGCTCCAATTTTCAAAACATTTGGACTTTTGTGCAGCTCTCAGCAAAAAAGACAAATCAAACCAGAATAGTATATGAACAGTACACATTTTTACAGACCTCCGATTTGTCTTTTTTGCTGAGAGCTGCACAGAAGTCCAAATGTTTTGAAAATTGGAGCGTACCTCACGCATCAAATTGTCCGCCACCCAATTTTTTTTGGAATTTTTTGAATTTTTCTAGTATTTATTTTGATTTTTTTTGTGAGCGCAGGTGCAGATGAGCTCGGGCTCAGATTCGAATTTTCCCATGTTTTAGTTCTTCTTTATAAAAAATCAAATTTTTGGTAAATCTGATGTGCAATCAGTTACCACAGGAGTGTGAGTGGGTGGTTTGGGTTGATCCTCCTCCTCCATTGTGTGTTGCCTTGGCTTTTGAAGACCTGCACGCAGAGGTAGAACAGAGCTGGATCAAAAGTCACAAGTTGAAGAAGGAAAACATGGAGCTGTCAAGAAAGAATCATGTTTTGAAGAAGAAGCTAAGAGGAAGAGATGAGATGATGCTTCTTTTAGCATTGTTGTTTGTAGGAATTTGTGTTGTAATGTTGTTCATGCTGTAGTTGTATCAGTTTGTGCTTGTTGACCGAATGGTACAACCTAGTGTGATGTATCTGAAGACGATGATGCACTGTTGTGGTCAAGATGAAATGCTATTTTGTCTATGCAAACTAGATGGAGTGGATGGATGCAAAGCAGATGTTGCTTTAGATGTATGCCAAAGTAGATGGAGGTTTTGTCATCGACGATGTCGATGACAAAACTATGCAAAGGTAGATGTAGGTTTTGTCATCGACGACGTCGACGACAAAACTATGCCAAAGGTAGATGTAGGTTTTGTCGTCGACGACGTCGATGACAAAACTATGCCAGAGGTAGATGTAGGTTTTGTCGTCGACGACGTCGATGACAAAACTATGCCAAAGTAGATCAACAGCAATCCCAACTTATTAAACACCACAGTGAGTGCAAAGAATTAAGAATAAGAATTTGATCATCACACATGTACCAAACACTGGGCATAACTAGTGCATAAAGCATTAAGAAGTTGATCATCACAGTGCACATAGTAACAACATCAAGTGCATAACAGTTTCAAACATAAAACTGAAGTAACAGGACTAAAACTGAAGTTTCTTGCTCCTAGTGTTTTTGGCTGGGTTTGGAGCCAGCTTTGCCTTGATTCTAGTGTTCTTAGCTGGATTGGGGGCAGTGGGTGGGGCTTCAACTACTGTTGCTTCTTTTTTGGCTGGAGAGACACCCTCGCTGTCAACCCTGCTTCCAGTAACTGAGCAAAATGTAGTTGTTGGTCCATTTTTCTTCTGCTTGCAATACCTTGGAGAAGCTCCCCTCTCAGCTCCTCTTTTATAATTCTTTCTAGGACTAAAACAAGTTCAAACATAACACAATTTTTAAGATATGAACTAATGAAAACTGAAACAAGGGCAATATAAAACTGAAACAAGTTGCTGGCACACACCTCACTACACTAGCTTGTGTAGATGCCTCATGTGAGGTTCCTTTGGTGGTGGCATCTGCTGCTGAAGAACATCAACTTCTGGCTCTTCCTCCTCCTCCTCCTCCTCCTCCTCTTGTACTTCTGCTTCTGCTGGCTCATTAGCTGTTGGATGATCATCTGCATTATCTGCTCCCCAATGTTCTTCTTCTCCAAAGGCTGGATCAATAGATTCTTTGCAGCCTTTGGTTTTTTGTCCACATCTTCCACATCTCTTGCACTTATACTTCCTAGGACCAAGACCCTTTCCTTCACTGGTAGATCTTATCCTCTGCTTTCTTTGTCTTCCTGGTGGTCTGTTCTGAACAGGAGCACACAGCTTGAATCCTGGATCTACACAGTCCCACTGTTGTTTGCCTTCCAGAGCTGGTAGATTGTCAGCATAAGTTGCTCTAAACAAGTCAACTGAGTAATATTTGTGGACATACAGATCTATTCCACTAGCTTCACCTCTTAGAGCAGTGATGAAAAAAAGGGCATGGATGCAGGGTTTACCAGTGATCTGCCACTGCCTACAACTGCAAGACCACTTCTCTATGTCAACAGGGTACCTCCATTTTCTTTTCTCTCTATCAGTAGCAGTCACCTCAGCCTCTGTTGGGCTTCTCCTAACTATACTCATCTCCAAACCTTTTGTCTTCTCCATCAAAATCTTCATTATTGCTGGTATGATGTTGTGCCCAATGAAATGGCCAGTGGTAATTCTGTTTCTTAAGTCAAATTTCTCCATGATGTATTGCCTAATCTTGTCTAGCAGGTCAACTATGTGAAGACTCTTGTATTTCCTGATTCTTGAGTTGAATGATTCAGCAAGGTTGTTGTTCACATAGTCAACCTTGCTCATCTCATTGAACTCTGCTCTTGCCCAGATTTTTGTGTGGTGCTCCTCCAGATATTCCTTAACTTTGGGTTTGCTTTTGAGCTGGTTCAGATGATAATTATGCTTCTTGATACTATAGGTTAGTTAACAAGGCCATAAGTTATCATCAAAGAACTTTCCCTTAAATTTCTTACTGAAATTCTGAGCCAAGTGTCTCATACACTCTCTATTTTCCACTCCAGGGTACACATCATCAACTGATGTTTCCAATCCCTTGCAAGCATCAGTATGTATCACTAAACCTTCTGGATGACCTACCATTTTCTTCAGGTTTGTGAAAAACCATGTCCAACTCTCAGTAGACTCCACTTCTAGAACACCATAAGCAACTGGAAACAACCAGTTGTGGCCATCCAGTGGACAAGCTGCTACAAGCTGCCCTCTAAACCTACCATTCAATGTTGTAGCATCTACAGCTAGGTATGGCCTGCAGCCCTCCAGGAAACCCTTCTGACAAGCTTTGAAGCAAACAAGCACTCTTCTAAAACACTCCTTGTAATACTTCTTGCCTTTAATCTGATACTCAACTGTGTGCCTGTCAATTTCTACTAGACTGCCTAGTGATGCCCTCTCCACTTCAGCTTTGAAAGAATAAAGAAGTTGGAAACTATCACTATACTTGCCATATATTTTTTCCAGTGCCATCTCTTTGCCATTGTAGCGCCTGTCATATGGCACCTCCACACCATATTTCTCTAGCAACTTCATCTGAATTTCCTTAGGACCAATAGATGGATTTTGTCTGATCCAGGGCATAGATGCATCTGCAATCCACCTCCTTTTTGCAGCTCTCAATCTCTGAGATCTGTTGACATTAGGACAAGTATGCTGGTGTTGGTTCACTTTAATCTGAAACAAAACAACACAACAAATAGTAAGTACATATAACAGTAGTGAGTGCAGAAAATATAACACATTACAGAGATCACAACATTTAATACCTGAAACATTGTGCTCCTCCTCATTAAAGAAGCATGTAGCCTCCATTTACACCTGTCATAAGAACATTTGACAATAAACCTAGTTGGGTCACTTTTCAGAATAGAGAATTCAGTTTCAGCTTTGATTGAGTAGGTTGCAACTGCATTTCTGCAATCAACTGCAGAAGGGAAGACCACACCTTCCTCAATAGATGGATTTTCCCTGTCATACATCATGACAGGTCTGTCCTCATCTACATCTTCAAAAGATCCCATTTCATGATCCTCTTGCATCTCATCAGCATCTGTATCTGAAAATTCTGCAGGGATATAGTCTTTGTCTGCCTTTTCTTCTTCATTGTTGTGTTGAACATACCCAGGATAAAGTATCTCATCCTCCAGACCTGGTGCATCAGGCAATGCCTCCTCCACAACTGGATCACCTTTTTTGTTTGCTTGTTCCTGACTTTCATTAACACTTGGAGTTCCAGGAGCAGTAGAGGTGTCACTTACTGCCCTACTTCTACTGCTAGCCCTAGTTCTAGCCCTTGTCCCTCCAGCAGTGGGATTAAAACAAGATGGCCTAGATGCAGAGGGCCTAGAAGTTGATGGGTTTTCAAACATTTGTGCTCTAGTTCTCTGTATCACTGTGATTTCCAAGTTGCATGACATAGTTTGTGCATTACTTCCAAACATCACACCTAACTCTGAATCACACTGTACAGGGACCCAACAAAGGTTACTACTATCCCAATATCTCATCTCAACAGCATCAAACAATCCCCGTGGATACTTAGCACAAATGGCAGCCCTAAAATCCTGGTATGAAGTAGTGTTGTCCACAAACAATGGAAAAGTGAAGCCACAATCTTTTCCTTTAGTACCCGCAGAAACAAGAACAGTGGTCTCCATTCTAATAGATAGATAGAACGCGGTCGCTGGATACATCCTACGCTAAAAACATGCCATCTCCCGTGAAAAAACAAACAAAACCTAGCCTAAAGCATAGTTGAATCAACCCTACAGTAGTAAACACGAGCAAATCTAGGTCTAATACTTACCCCGCAGGAATTTCCCGTGCAGATCCGTTGCCCTTGTCGCCACTGGCGCCGCCGGTGTCGCCTTGTCCGCGCTCCCGTGCAGATCTGCTGCCCTTGTCGCCGTTAGCGCCGCCAGCATTGCCTTGTACACGCTCCCGTACAGATCCGCTGCCCTTGTCGTCGTGGGTACCGTCGGCGTCGCCTCCTACGCTCTCCCGTGCAGATCCGCTGCCCTTGTCGCCATTGGCTCCAGCAGCACCGCCGCCTCCAAGCTGAAGTGAGGATGTGGTGTCCCTACGGCGGCGGGGGGGCAGTGGGGAACGAGAGAGTGTGAGCTGGTTAGGTCGACCGGGGGGCAAGAATTGTCCCAAATCTAGCGCCGCTTATGGTCAAACGGCGCTGACTGGACGGAGCCATGCCGGAAGGGCAAAAACACAAAGCAAGCTAACTGAGTTGGGCAAGACCGCGTGTTTTACAAAACTAGGGGTATTCATGTCGAGGGTGACACAACTAAGGGCTCAAATGCAATTATCCCTTATTTTTCATGGCTCCGCCACTGCACGAAACAGTGCACGTTCTCGCCCCCTCTCTCTAAATATCGATCTCGCACTTGAGCATTCCTTCATAGTCTCCCTCCACTCGGCCCCTCGCACCATCTTCTAGCCCCCCACCAGATTTTGCCACATGTACAATCTAGCAGACTCCATGGTTGAACTTAAGCATAATGCACAAACCTCAAAACAACAGTGGTTCTCTCTTGTTCTAGAATCTTCCATATCATAACTACCCAAACTTTTTTTATAGTTGAATTGCCATTATTTGTTTTACTTTATGCTTTACAACGCACAATTTCATGAATCATAAAATAGATTAAGGGCTTCTTTGATTCAAAGGATTCTCAAAGGAATTTTGGAGGATTCTAATCATTAGGAATTTTTCCTATCTTGGTTGTTTGATTCGTAGATTGTAAACCATAGGAATTTTTCCATATGATTCATTTGCACTAGATTTCATAGGAAACATCCCATCCACTCAAACCTCTTTGAAAGAATTCTGCGTTTTTTCTATGCACAATCAAACACTCGTACAATCCTGTAGGATTCAAGATGACATTTCACTATAATCCCTTGTTTTTCCTATTCCCGCATTTTGGAAATCCTACTAATCCAAGAGGCCCTAGCTTTTTTATAAAAACTAATTGATTTTGAATGAGATGAACTATAAGAATTAAACGAAGGTCTACATGAGGCATATATGACTCAGAGCTTACATGATATAGTGTGGTATTTATTCATAATTTGGTTGCAAAATCTGATGCGTGCAATGCACGTGTACCTTACTAGTACTTCGAGTATGTGCAAAACACGTAAATTAGAATTCCAATGGCCCGCTACACAGTGTCTCTCTTACAGTTCATGAAGCCACGTGGCACATGTGGAGGCGTTGTCGCGACCTCCTTGTGTGGATTGATCACAGTGACATGCTGCTGGTTCCAGAAGAATGTACTCGTCCTTGTGTCCCTGAGCCATACTGGCGGTACATGCACGAAGCGAAGATGTGCACGCACACCACACACGCACTCATTCCCTCGCACGCACACGTGGGTACACGGGCAGACGCAATTTTGTACCAAGATCCACCCCATGTGATAATTTGACGCGTGTAAAGTCGTTCACTTCATTGATGGTCAATTAATATAGCGCATGCAAATTGAGTGGACGCGAGGGCGGAAGAAAGACATTATTACTCCACTGCGCGCATGCGAGTAGTTAAATCATGGGTCGCTAGTAGTACTTCCATTGGTCTCCTTCGTATTTTGTGCCAATTTTTGACAGTAACATAATATTTACGCATTTGAGCAGTGTAGTCTACTTGAAATTTATGTTCCACTAAACTCATCGGGAGCTGTTTCGGGCCTTGAAACCAAAACCATCAATTAATATTTACCTTGTTCCCATCACATTCGAAAGCCTGGTCACACCTACTAGTACGTACCAAACATGAACGTGTTCCCACTATGCAGGTATTAGTACTAGTGCTAGTACTTAGGTTATAAAAAGGGGAACTACCTAACCAAAAATTACTCTGCCTTTCCTCCTCATAAGTGCTTATTCTTTGTCTGTCATTGCCATGGCCGGTGAGCAGAGCTCTAGGTCGAGAACTACTTGTAACAAGGGAGCAGCAACCAAGGCTGTGGAAAAAAAAGAGGGCTCGCCGCCACGCAGAGACCTCAAAAGATCTCTCACGGGCAGGCGATGGCTCCCAGGAGCGCCCTAGCCGCGGAGGCGAACATGCCGAGCCGGCGGCGCTGGAGTCGTTATCCCACAACGGCATTCCCGGTCAGCTCAATAAGCACCTCAATAAGCAGAAGGAGTTCATCCAAGGCTTGGTAGAGCTGCTGAAGGAGAGCCTCGACGACATGCCCGCTGAGCTCAATAAGCAGGGGGAGTTGACCGCCGGCTTGGTGATGCTGCTGAAGAAGAGCATTGCCTCAGAGAAGAAGGCGACCGGCGAAATCCTGCGACTTCAAGAGGACAAGGTGAAGCTCTGCCACGAGATCGACATGTTGAAGGAGAAGAACGCCGGCTGGAAGAAGCTGCATGAGAATAGTAGTTCCTCGATGAAGATGTTGCAGGCCCTCGTCATGGAACAGAAGGAGGAGTTGGTGAAGCTCCGCATCGAGCACCCGGCTGCTGTCAAGGTATGTAATGTGGCCGTGGAACAGATGATGAAGGCTCGCATCGAGAAATCCCGCGTCATGGATAGAATGAAGAAGATGGCGGAGGAGACGCGCAAGGAGATGGAGGTCATGGAGGCGATGAAGAAGCAGTTACGACTCTGCGGCGAATTAGATCATTTGGGGTGATAATCTTCCTTCTTATTTTGCTCCTGTGTTTCATCTTTTGCTTCGGGTGTTTTGCCGCACGTGTCACGTTCTCTGGAGGCATGAACAGAACAATGTTTTTTTGAGGGAATGAATAGAACAATGCTAACAATGAGATGACTAGCAAATTAGATCATTTTTTATCGCCATATGGCACTGGGCTATCGTGTTTCATGCTCCTCTGTCGTAGTACTACTCCAGTGGAAAACTTGAGTATACCGCACGGTTCTTTGCTCCTCCTTAGGTCGTCGGCGCATTTATACGAGCAGTCAAATCACAAGGCCCCGCCTTCCAGCAGTAATGAGCCATCAAATCACAAAGGCCCTCGCCTCTCGTGAAACCGACCATGCTAGACTGCCCCGCCCTCTGGCCTTTTAAAAAATGTATACTTTTGTACAGTAGTAGTATCAATGGATTGCGCCATGGAGCAAAACTTGAAATTCAAAAAAAGGTGGTACATATAGAGAGCGCTCGTCGCCAAATTATGCATATAGTACTATTAAAAAAGGCTAGTCACAATAATGGTGTCCAGCACAACCCAGCTCTCAAATAAAACTAAGCATCCTGGAATTCTTTGACAAAACTAAGAACCCTGAAATTCTTTGACAACTAAACTGCTCGCTATATGATGTTGGCCATATATATTGTACGTATATAATGTGAAGAAACGAGTGGTAGTACTATACCAACTAAAAGATGAAATGTAAGAAATACTAGTAGTATGTACGTACTGAAGAGTTAAAGTAACGAGAAGAAACATAACATAGTTCTGTTGGGGGCTCAGCACAACACACCCCTCAAATTAAATTAAGCACACCTGAAATTAAACTTTGCAACTATTCTGGTAGACACTGCATTAGAACCACCATGAGCAATGACACTGCCACCTTACTCGGAGTCCTCATCCACGTCCTCGACTTTGTCCTTGTCCCTCTTCCTCTTGGCCGATACTTCTTTGCTTGAACCGCACACTTGGGCTCTTGCTCTTCATCCAACCCTTGTTTATATTGAAACAAAGGTAGCCATCCATTGCAGCGTAGTGGATGTGGTCTATATCTAGTACATTCCGCTGCCATGCATAACGGTGAAACGTGTATCGAGGTTTCTCCAGTTTACCATACAAAGGATGAACCATGGCTCCTGCCAGGGTCAACATTGAAGGATGACGAGAGGTCACCAACCGATTCTTCTGGAGGTCGAAGGGGTTGCCTACAACGAGGCCTATCCGACCCAGGACTTCTTTGTCATTCCCAAAGTCTACAGTAACGAATTTGACTAGGTTGCTCTCGAGGAAGTCCTTAAAATCTTGGCATTCAATGTCGGCATGGCATATGTGGTAGACCAAGCATAAGTCATGCATGCAAACCTGGATCACGACGGGCTTCTTCCCTCTTTGTCCTTTAGATCCTTCTCTCATCCCAGGATTGTGGTGTGCTCAACATCTAGCCCAACGACCCACTCATCATCTGAGTTTTCGAACATGCGTCTGAAGCGAGAAAGGCATCCTTTCACCGTCATGGAAGAACGGGTGTAGATGACGTTGAACTCATCGTCGGTAATGGTTCTAACCTTGTACTCACCGCTGATTATGGAGATTTGGGACCCCATGGATTTGGGAGGAGGGTTAGGATTAGTGGAATGCCGTAATGTGAAAGGACGGGACGACTAGAAGCGAACCGCCGTAATATTAAACGACGTGCGGGGACGAGTAGGAGCGAACTGCCAGCGTGCGAACGGCAGGGTAGTGGCTTTCCATTCTCCCATGATACGGGCTTCCGAGAGCCCTTGGATCTGAGATCGAACGGTTGCATGGCGTGATTCTAGACCTATGGGTGAATATCCTATCCTGGAGGGTTATTCTGCAAATTTTTAGCAACTTAGCATGCGACCATTTGATCTCAGATCCAAGGGCTGCCAGCAGCCCGTATCATGGTCGCGCCTACCACGGCCGTCGTGTCGCTCCCGCGGTCGCGCCCTTGGAGATTTAACACTGTGTGTTAGGCTATCTGATGTTGGCATGTCATACATAGTCATCACTTAGTCACTCATACTACAACAAGGTTAGCTATAAGGTTGGCTATAAGTGTATTTTTTTACTTCCCTCTATCTCTTTCTTCGTACTCCCTCCGTCCCATAATATAAGAACATTTTTGACACTAGTGTAGTGCCAAAAATGTTCTTATATTATGGGACACAGGGAGTACTAGTATTTTTTGCATTTGCCAAGGAGTGACCTCTTCCAATGAAATGATGTGCTTATTAGTTTTTTGTTGCTAAGTTTGCTTCATTTAATTAGCTATAGACTCAAAATTGTCTTTTCACCTAGGTACATGCGCACTGTTTCTTCCTTGGGTCACCAAACTAGTCTCTCTCTTCTTGATTAACTTGCCACATCAGACTTTATGCCTATGTGGCAAGCTTAGCACCTATAGGAGCAAGTAAGGCTGCTTGTAATGGGAGTAGTATCATACAAAAGTATCATATGCATGATACTAGTATATGATACTCTCCATTACGACCAACCTAAGTACAATAGTGCGCTTTACATGGCATTTTTGCATATGTGGAGGAAAGAGAGGCAAGGAAAAAGTGGAGAAGTGGGCTCTCATGCAACAACCAGCCTCTACTACAGTCTACATGGTGGAGCATTGGGAGAGGCACCTGTATGGAGGTGGTCAGGAATCAGGAGACTCACGCCGGTCGTAACGCCGCAGTTAAAATGATAATGGCAAGTCAAATCATAGGGCCCCACCTGTCCAGCAGTAACTCGCTGTCAAATCACACAGCCCTACGTTTGCAGCAGCCTACTCCCTCGTCTTCTCGCGTCTCTGTCGAACTGACTAGGCGTAACTGCCCCACCTACCGTGCAGGAAAAGCCCCGCCCTTGACTTTTAAATAGTACAGTATACTAATTTTGTATCCATGGATTGCGCCATGGAGCAAAGCCTCTAGAAGACGGTGGTACACATGTACGGAGTATACAGCACGCTCCTCGCGTTCGCGTCGCACCCCAGACGGTCGGTTGGTCTGGCATATCGTCCACATATCGTGCAGGCTGTGTTGTACATGGTTGTAGTTGTGGTGAGAAATCTAAAAAAAGGTTTCTTGTCATCTCGCAAAATTAGGTGTCATTTGCTTCGGATCACTGCGAGGGTTAAACAGCGACAACTGAGTTGGTCTAGTCATTGGGGGCACATGCACGAAGACTACTCGGCTGCCATCTAGGTCAAGCCGGCTATGTTAATTAGGACATCTATCGACGGACCCCTTTTCTACGAGTTTATCTTTAATTTGAGCTTTGTTCCTCGTCTAGTTTGTCCGTCAGGATTCATGTTGTCTCCTTTGGGCAGTGAGGTTATGATTTCTTGTCAGGTGACATTTTTTTGTGTTATATGTTATAATCCGGCGCTTCAGATCAAAATGACGACAATTGCGCCTCCGGGGCACGTGCATGAAGACTTCTCGACAGTCATTGACGAGGTCAAGCCGGCTCCAGTAGACAAAAGAAAACTAGTACTACTCCACTATATAGGCAGGAGCCTCCGCGCTTGCTTGCTAGTGTTGCTCTCTTCACACTGTCTCGTCCTCTCCAGATCTAAACACGACAATGGTGGCCACACACACACACACTCTCTCTCTCTCTCTCTCTGCTCACTGCTAGTCACAGATCCATCCGGATCCTCTCCATCGGGGAAGGTGAGAAGGTGCAACGTTCACGCAGTCGTCCTCGGCGATAGCTCTTACCCACTGATGGTGCGTCCCAATCAGCCTACCTTGTCGTTCTCTCCCCAACACCGCTGGCAAGGGAGGGCCTCCGACCCCTTCTACCTCGCTGCCGTACTGTGGGCAGATTCGGCCTCCCGCCGCCCACCTAGCGACATCCCGGCGACCATCAGGTATAACTTCCTTCGAAACTGGCCTTGCTCTACTTCCCGAGCTCCTGACGTCGCTGCATTTGTATCTTTTACTATTTCTTAGCCCCCTCGTAGATAGGATCGATCAGCTATTCGAAAACCACCTAATTTTTTTACGTTAAGAGGTAAAACTAGTTCATGCACTCGAATCTAGTACTACTTGGTTCAAACAAGGAAGAAATGGGGTGGGGGTGGGGGAGGATTTGTTACCTGAATCTAGGACTTGGTCGAAAGAGGAAATAATGGGGGCAAAAAGTAGCAGAGACTGGCTATCCAACTGGTCTCTAGGTCTAATAGGGAAATAAAGGGAAACACAATACAAACTCAATATAAACCCGATCTATTGTTTGAAAAGGGAAAGAAAGTGGGGATTGGGGGACAAGTCAACAGAGTAAGTCCAACACTAGATTTGCCATCCTCACATAGTATAAGGTGGCTATACCGAACAAAAATGGGACCAACCCAGATATCCTGTTCCGATGTTTGTTGCCCCGAGCCACTCTTATGTAATGCAACTGGTAAAATGTAGCAGTCGCACTGTTAAAAGTAAGGACATGTTAAACCAATGTTGTTTTCAATGTAATGCCTCCAGTAATATGAATCAATGGCACTTTTTTACATGTCCTGCTAAATTTCCCATTAAGATAAGTTGGTTCTTTTTGTTAGAAATCCAACTGTCCTGGTCCGCCTACTCTCCCGTGCCCAATGTAATGTCGTATTAACGGTTGTCATGCCCACAATAATATCTAGCAATGACACTACTTTAGAAATTGCTACTGTCCTTGTAGGATTGCCATTCAGATAAGGAACGTGCTTCTTTTCATTTCATGCATGTTTCATCACTTGTTAGTCACTCTCCTTTCCACCTTTTTTGTGCAAACAGAGATATACATTTCATGCTCGATCTTAGTTGAACTGCACAAATGATATCCAAATTATAGTTGAGCATTCCAGGAGCTTCACAACCAACCTTGATGTTGCTCAATTTTATTGCAACTAATGAAGAATAAGTTGTGTGGGTTTCGTTTTCTAATGGAAATGGAACCGGGGCTGGAGCCCTTTTCTTAAAAAAAATTGAAGAAGAAGTTGCTAGCTCACGGGACATTGCTTCATTTTAGGTGAACTGCACCAAAAGGTCCCATGAATTGAATCATCCATGTTGGTGACTGAAAGAGCCAGCTTCAGCATCCCAGTCTAACCACCCCCGGCCTCCATCCTTGTGACGCACGGTACACCTTGTTTGCCACCTGCTCGACCCTAGTGTCACTGATAAAATGAAGTAATAATACAGTTAAAATAGAGCGAGTGTCCTCTCTATCATTTCATTTCTGATGTAGATAAAGAAAGTGCTTCTCTTTGTTAATGTATGTTTCATCAACTAGTCCCATTGTTAATGTTTAAGCATTTCTGCAAACTGGGGTGCTTAATTTTAGTTGATCTGTAAAAAAATAGAGATTTGAATGTCTCAAGGCGCCTCCTTGTACTACCGCTGTACACTGATGTTCATCACTGGCAGAAGGTGTATCTGGGAGACTTGGGACGATGTCCAATATGAGGCGTACCGTATGAGGAGTCGCAGGGCCAATCTCGCCCTCGCAGCATGGCATACTATGATACTATCGCAATATTTTCTTCTATTTATTTTGTGTGTTTCATCAACTAGTGCCACTATAATGTAATCATGCTTTTTCATTATCTGTGCAAATAGGGTTATTCAGCTGCATTTTGGTGGAACTGCACAAATGTATGTATGGAACCGGCATATATGCAGAGTGCGAGGTGTGCCAAGTACCGACACCAACCATGCTGCATGCACGCATTGGCATCCACCACCACCAGTGGGATGTGTGGCGCTCTCTGTGGATGAATCTTTCTCGGCAACAAATCCTCTAACCAAATACTAGTAGCTTATATTGGCAGTTTTCTAGGGAGTACTCTTTTCTGAAAGAAGCACCAATCTATTTTTCTTTATTTGTACACTGTGTCACAACTTTGACCCAAAGGTCCAGAGCTATTTTAGGGTGATTGGCGTAGTACTCGGAGACTGATTGTAAGCACGATTTTCATTAGCTGTCACACTGATTGTAAGCATGGGCAGGTGGAAGATTAGGCTAGTGCGTAGCTTACCTTAAACCCTACTGCCGCCGTTGAAACGAGGCGAGCATCAAGGGAACCATGGAGAACGGCGGGGAAGCGAGGTCGCGCCATACGGCCTCCTCTTGCAGTGGGAGAACGAATAATCCTGTGGCTCTGGTTGGCTCTGCACCCTCACGAACGACACACCATACTCAATCGATTCGTTATCCTTTGGGTGCTTGACCTTCGACCTGTACGCCCACCACCTCCGCCTGACTGTTGCCTCGGGCGAATCTATCTGCTCCATCGCCCAGAGGAGATACTCGATGAACTCGGAGGACTGCGGCGTGACTGCCGCCGAGGAGTACATGTACATCGCTGCCCTCATCATCGTTGTCTCGCTCTTTCGCATACATTGCCACATGGCCCGCACCATCCTCGAAATCTCCCACTCATTGTCAAACCAAGTAAGGATCTCCTTCAACCTGGTTAACTTTGCCTGGTCGCCGCCGGTGATCTGCCTAATTCACTGTTGCATCCTCTCCATAGATGTCCTTCTGAGTGGTCCGGTGCTAGCTTTGGAAGATGGGAGGAGAGACAGTGGTCTTGCAATAGAGAAGAGGGAGAGGCGAGAAGGTGGTTTTGGAATGGAGATGATGGAGAGGAGGAGGTGGTTTTGCAATTGAGATTATCATAAGAGGGAGAGGCGAGATGGTGGTTTTGGAATGGAGATGATGGAGAGGAGAGGAGGTGGTTTTGCAATGGAGAAGAGGGAGAGGAGCGTGCGGCAGCGATTTAGGACTGGAAGAGAGGGCCGGTGCACTGTGACTGGATCAAAATCAAAATCAATTTACCCTTCAATTAAGAAAGCGACCCCACAATAACTAGTCTCCCTTTTATTCTGGGTCATAATTGACCATGATTTTCGCACATAAAATATATGTTATATGTTGCAAAAAGAATATAATTTGAAAGTACATTCAGATACGAACCAAACGATACAATTTTTGGGGACATGCATTCACATTTTGCTTGTCAAATACAGTATGTGGTCAAACTTTGACCCAAAATACGCAAAACAACAAAAAAAACACTTCCAAGACCAGCGCCGCTCTTCTGCTCTTCTCCTCTTAAACCACCGCCGCTCCTCTCCTGTTCCAATCTAAATCCAGTGCCGCTCCTCTCCTCTTCCATTTCAAAACCACCGCCCCTCCTCTCCTGTTCCAGTCCAAAACCAGTGTTGCTCCTCTCCCGTTCTAATCCAAAACCAGCGCTGCTCCTCTCCTCTTCCATTCAAAAACCACCATCGGCGAGTGAAGGTGCTGTGGAGAAGTAGATCAATGGAGGAGTACAATCGATACATGAGGATCACAGACGGCGACCCTATGAAGCTAGCTAGGATGTTGGAGATACAGTCTTGGTTTGACAACACGGACCAACTAGCGGCGACGGGGACATCCATAGCCAAATATCTGCAACAGAGCGAAAAGGCGGCGATACACCCGGAGGGAGTCGCGCGGGAGTACATAGAGCTGCTCCTCTGGGCCATGGAGCAAACAGATTCACTGAATCCGATCGTGAGGGAGCGGTGGTGGGAGTATCGATCCCAGATGGAGCATCCACCAGAGATTGAAGGATCGAGCATCTATAGGGTGCTGTTTGTGAGGGTGTCCTGCCAGAGCGAGCTGGTGGAGTCTTCGTCGACCGAACCCAACTGCAAGAGGAGAAAAGCAGTTGGCCCAACGACGCTTCCCCTCCATCCTCTCCCTCGCCGTTCACATCATCTCATGGGGCGGCTATCTGCCGCCGAGGAATAGGAGGGGACTGCCCCCCCCCCCCAGCCCAATAGTCGGGTAGGTTGTGAATTGTCAGGAGAAGCTTAGGGTTGTCAATATTTGCAGGTCATGAATTGTGTTTTGTATTGTGTATTTTGAGAGTACTTCCATATATGAATGTCTTTTGAATTTCAGATTTGCAGTTGAGCATATGAAGTATTTTATGAATTCTAGAGATATATTTTTAGCACTTAAAAAGATGTAGTTTCATATGACATTGGGGCCCATGGGTTTGTCAACATAGTTAAATTTTTTTAGGTGCTTCAACGTAGTTACTATAGGAGATAAATTGACAATGAAGCCGGGGAGCTGGCAGGTATCATTTATTATCACTGGGGCAGCAAGTATCAGCTGGGTTTTGGGCTGCCCCGTCTAGGCTTTCATTTTTAACATGCGCAGCCCACGACCTCGGATGGGAGGTCCATAGGCCTGTTTGTATATTCTTGAGGGCCGTCATGTATCGACCGGCCTATGGACCTCCCATCCGAGGTTTTATTTTTCCTGAATATCGGCAGTCCAATTTATGTATTTATTTTTTTGAAGAAAACGCAGAGGTCTGTTCTATTTTACTATATAAGAATAGGAACGCCAGGTCCAACTTATGTTTCCCTTCTAACTATATTATATATATTTAAGTTATTTTATATGTTATTATATATTATTTTTATTGTCATCATATATTTAACAGATACTTACATATGTAAGAAAATAATATCCCACATCTTATTAACTTATAAAAATAATTTCTTAACAATAAAATCCTGGATTGTTTTGGCACGAAAATCCTAGTGATTGTGTACAAAAGCTTGGTAAGATTTAAGGAGGAATGTAATAATATCACTTATTATTTAAATATATTTATAACAAAATTCTCAGCCCCTTTTTATTTTTTCATAACATTGCTGGCCCAACCCAACATTATAATTAGAATCAGCCCAGCAAAATCGTGTATTTCAAGAAAGTGCAAATGGCTTGTAATTTTTTAAGAAATAAAATAAATGGGCCGCATGGACGCTACATTATTTGTTCACCTAGCCCAGCTAATGGTTGTAATTCAAAAAAGATCAAATTGACTATAAATTCTACCGCGTAAAAAAAGGACTGTAAATTCTAAAAAAATGGGTTGAATACGTGCCACATTTTTGGAGGCTGAAATGTGGGCCAATAGGTAGAAGTCAACGCAAGTCGTTGTCAATTTAGTCAACAAATGATTCTGACATGTTAGCCGTTGGATTTACATCCAACGACCGGCATCCATCTTCAATCTCTTGTCTTCTTCCTCCAGCGCCGCCAGGACCACCTCCCACCTCCTGCTACTAGCAGCTCTGCTTAGCACGCTTCGCTATGAAGCGCTACTCCACCATTGGCCAGGCCATCCCTCCACCCCTCCACACCTCTTGTTCTTCTCCACCGACTGTCGAACCACATCGCACTAGAACCAGTTAACCCTCGTACACCTCTCCGTCTGCGACTCTACTCCCGCGTCTTCCCATCTCCGGCTCGTTGTTGTCCGGGGCCTCACCTTCGTCCACCACCTTGGATGTGCTCGGCGCGGCGTGGTCAACAAACGACACCATCGGAAGTAGATTGTGCGTGGAGAGGCTGATAGCTGGGTCCACGGCCGCACACAAGGAAATGCCTCCTTATTACGTGCAAAATAATGATTCCTACACCTGACATCTGGGACCCACTGGAAGGGCCTCTGTATTTCGCGAAAAAAACATGCCCCCGCTGACAGGTCGGACCCACCAGCTATCTTCACATGCAAGGAAGTGCCTCCTTATTACGCACAAAAAAATGAATACTCCCCCTGCCAGCTGGAACCCAACATAGTGGGAGGCTGACTTGTGGGCCTACCCAAGTTGACAGGGACGGAGGGCTTTGTCAACATAGTCAATATGAACGATTCTAGCTCTTGTTACCATACAATGTTCATCCAACGGCCGTAGTGCTTCTTCAACCTCTGGTCTTCTTGCTCCAGCCGCCCAAACCAGTGCCGGTCGTGCCGCGCGCTCCTGCCTCCCGTGGCCGGCTGTGATGCCGCGGAGGCCTCACCACCCCTACTACTCCCACCGCTGGCCAGGCCATCCCTCTACTCACCCACACCCCCTGTTATTCTGCGGCAACGGCAGCCTCACACCGCAGCCGAACCGGTGAACCCTCGTACTCTTCTTCGCGTGGGCATCCACTCCTGCGTCTTCCCCGGCTCCGCGTCGTCCCCTTCCTAGGCCTCGCCGTCGTCCACCGCCGTGGTGCTCTCGGTGCGGCGTGGTCAATGTGGTCAACGACCGACTTCCATCGGAAGAGTACTGTGCATGGAGAGGCTGACAGCTGGGTCCACGGCGGCCGCAAGGAAGTGCCTCCTTATTACGCGTAAAATAATTATTCCTCCACCTGACAGCAGGGACCCACCGGATGGGCCACCGTATTTTGCGATAAAAACATTTCCCCCTGGCTGCTGGGACCCACCAGCTACACCTTCGCATGCAAGGAAGTGCGTCCGGGAAAAAAACGAGTCGCCCCCCTGACTGTTGGGACCCACTAGTTACATCTTCGCACACAAGGAAGTGCCTGACAGTTGGGACCCACCTGGTTGAAGCGTACGTAGCATTGTCATTCTGGTCGTGAACGTGTACGTACATACTAGTGGATGTAGAGGCTCGCACGTGTCGTAGTAGAGGCGCGCACGTGTCATAGTAGAGGCGTGCGCGTAGCATGTACATGTACGTACAGCGGCCAATGTGCAAGAAAGAAAATACGGCCACGTATGTGTACATACAGGCGGGGTCTCAAACGCCTACTCGCGCATACGTACAGACAGGGCTCGTGTACATGGCTGGGTCGGAACGGAGAAACAGCGTCATCATTCTGTTCATGGGAAACCAACCAGCTGGGTCGGAACGGAATGCGTCGTCGTGTTCATCGGGAGGGCTTGGACGGAACAGGCGATGGAAATGAGGCCTGGCGTACCACAGAACAGAGGAAACGACCTTGTGTTCGACCGGCCACGTTCAAAATGGGATCCTGTTCATCGGGAGGGGTCTGGCATACCGCAAAACAGAGGAAACAGACCTCCTACGGTCGAAACGGGGGTCCTGTTCATCGGGAGGGGTGTGGCGTACCGCAAAACGGGACTCCACGTGATAATGTTCTCCACCGTCGACCTCCTCCAGCCTCCACGGGCTACTGTTCATCCACCGTCGACCTCCTCCAGCCACCACGGGCTCCTATTCATCCAGCCTCCATGGGCTCCTGTTCAACCACCCCTCCACGGGCTACTGTTCATCCATCCCTCCATCATCTACTATTCATCCAGCCCTCCACGGGGTTGTCCTGTTCATCCATCCCTCCACGGGGTCCTGTTCATCCACCATCAATCGGCTCGATAGAGGCAACGCCATGGGGTCCTATTCATCTGTCGGGTTTCGGGTTCCGGCAGACCCTCAAGGTTCGAACTCTGGGGTGCGCGTGGAGATCACTCCCCCTACTGGCTCACATCTCGTCGCCTCGCAAAGGATCTAGGCTACACAACGAACAACACAAGGGACGCAAGGTTTATACTAGTTCGGGCCAACATTGTGGTGTAATACCCTACTCTAGTTGGTGGCGTGGTGGATTGCCTCAGGGGCTGATGATGAACAATACAAAGGAAGAATTGCCTCGTGAGGGGAGGGGTTCTTGTGTTGTGGTTCTGGCTAAGGTTCGATTGGTCTACCCTCAGATGCCCCTATACTATGGTGGCTAGCCCTATTTATAGAGCGAGGCCCTGGTCCTCTTCCCAAATATTGAGCGGGAAGGGCACCAACAATTGGCCGAAGGGGAACATCTAGTACACTTATCCTGACTAAAGTTGGTCCTCGCCTGCCAAAGACTCTGACGATGACGCCTTCCTGGGCTCCATGATGACCTCCATCCTACCGTTCTGCTGGTCTTGGTCTTGTTGCACCGAAATGGTTGCCTTTGCTTGATACCCTTGCCTGCGCTTGCCCCCTTTGCACCAAAGAGGAAACAAGGACACTGCACAGGCCGGCGCCCGCCTGGCTCTGGTCATCATGGCTTGCATCACGGGCACCTTGTGAGGTACCCCGCCTTGAACTCTCCGCCTCCTCGTGAGCCAACCTGACGAGGTTGCACCTGAGGAAGCTTCCCGTCGTCCGCCCCGCGAGGCTTGGCCCCTCGCGAGGGTCTTGAGCTTGTGTTGACGAAGGTGGGCCGTACTGGGCCACTCCTTGAGCCGCGCAGCAGGCCGCAGGCAGGCAAGTCTGGGTACCCCCGTTCCCAGAACGCCGACAGTAGCCCCCGGGCCCAAGGAGCGCCTGGACTTGGCTTAGCAGAGAAGCGAAGGGGCAAGTGCGAAGCGCCACGGGCCCCAACAGCCTGTGGCCTTGGGCGCCGCGTGGCGGTTGATTGGACGTGGGCGTCCCTGTTTCCCCATGATGCGTCGGCAATTGCACGACTTGAAAAGTCCCTGCATGCAAAACGGGTCATGATTACCTGTGATCATGGAGGCCGACAGTTGGCCTCCTCCGGCTATATGTACGGACGGCGCGAGCCATTCCAGTCCATCCCTTCCTACTACTCTCCTTCTTCTTCTTCTTCTTGGCGACTCTCCATCCCCATGGCCCCGCCGAAGAAGTTCTCGACCGTGGAGAAGGGAAAAGCTCATCAGGAAGGGTCTGGCTCTCCCCCGACCAAGTGTGGCTGGGGCCGCCCCGCAAGCATCCTACGGCCTCCGCGGTGGCTTCCCGTGGTCGTGGAGGCAGTCCTCTACGCGGAGGTGGGTGCCCGGCTGCCGATGGGAGGTACACTGCAGCTGCGCGACCCCCCAGGCCGCGTTCCCGCTCGGCGGAGGTGCTGCCGGAGTTCGTCGTGTGGTCAGCTGACCCGACCAGCACCTGGCTCCAGCTCCCCCGCTTCTTTGTAGGTGAACTTACGGCTAGTGCTCCGGGCGGCCTTTGGCTTCAGGCGGATGGTTGCTGCAGCAAGGCCTCCTGGGACACACTGGAGGTCTCCGCCGCTGGGGAGGTGGCCCTGACCCGCGGCTGGCAAATGTTTGCTTGTGCGCGCGGCCTGAACCGACGGTGCACCCTACACTTCAAGTTTGACGGTGATGCCACCCTCTACGTGAGGATTTCAGGGAAGACGGTCGCCGCGCAGGGTGCTGCCCCGAAGATGATGACCGCAGCCGTGCGCCCAGCCCCGGCGTTGATCAGGATGAAGGTGGTGGCAAGCGCGCGGGCAGCGGTGCCCGAGGCCCGCCAAGCTATGGTGACTCTCCTTCAGACGGCAGCTCCTCCAGCGGTGGTCGCGACCATCCCCCGCGCCGTCGCGCCTGCCTGGGAGAAGGCAGTGGGTTGGTCCGCCGCCGCACCCTGGTGAAGCGGGAGATGGAATCCAGCTGAGCTCGGGAGGCAGTACGAGCCCTTGTCGTGAGTCGATGCCGGGCAAGTCGCACCCATTTTGCTTTTCTTCCTTCCCTGCGCAAAAAGAAGGTAGTCTGGGGCCCCGCGGGGGCGTGTTGAACTGTTGATGTTTAGTTATCGTGTTGTTCCTGCTATTTCTGCACTATGCTTTCATTCCGCGTGCTCATGTGCGGAAATTCCTTAGCTCGGGGAAGCTCGTCGTGGCCTTCGCCTCCTGAGGCTAGGGCCTCACTGTGCGTCTTATGTCCTGCAAGGGTTAGTCAGTGGGGGTAGTTTCCAGCCTTAGCAGCGGGGACGACCAACCCAGGTCCCGCGATTGCATCGCGATGCCCGTGGGGCATGAACTGGGAGGGGTGCTCCCACAGCGGATTCGGATAGGGAAGCTTCAAACCACCGGGGTAGAAAACACTCGCGAGGGTGCCCGCGCATCTCCCTCGCGAGACTTGCAGGAGAAAACGAAACAAACGAGTGAAAAGGACAAAGGGTCACGAGCTAGAGACGGTAATAGCTTCAATAAAACTTCAAATAGGAACGAACAAACCAACTGCAGAAAGCAAATGAAAAAGACGCGTCCGGCACCTAATCTAGTCTTTGACGTCTTCTCACCAGCGTGGAGCTAAGTGCTGCCACTGGGCGTGGGCAGGAGCCCCCGAGGCCCGAGGGCGGCACTCTGGAGACTCCGGGGCGTGTACAGCCCCAGTCATTATTACGTGAGAGTGTCACGGGCGGCGAGCTTCACAGGCATTTGCCTTCTTCACGGGCACCAGGCCTTTTCCAAAATGCGGCAGCTTCACAGGCATTTGCCTTCTTCACAGGCACCAGGCCTTTTCCAAAACGCAGCAACTTCATAGGCATTCGCCTTCTTCACAGGCACTGGGCCTTTTCCAAAACGCAACAACTTCACAGGCATTCGCCTTCTTCACAGGCACTGGGCCTTTTCCAAAACGCAGCAACTTCACAGGCATTTGCCTTCTTCACAGGCACTGGGCCTTTTCCAAAATGCAGAAACTTCACAGGCATTCACCTTCTTCACAGGCACTCGGCCTTGCTCAGGGGTAAAATCTTTGGAGATGTTGAATGTTCCACGCGTTCTAGACGGGCACCCCCTCCTGGGTCTCCAAGCGCGCGAAGCCGGACCTGGAAACATGAACAACCTTGAATGGGCCCTCCCACATGGGAGAGAGCTTATGCAGACCCTCCCTGGAGAGAACCCGTCTGAGCACGAGGTCCCCTACCTCGAGAGTCCTAGGGCGGATGTTGCGGCAGTTGTATCGCCGCAGCGCCTATTGGTACCTTGCCGCTCGTAGTGCGGCTTCTCGACGGTGTTCCTCCCCCAGCACGAGATTCGTCCCCCGCATGGCGTCCTGCTGCATCTCGTCGAATGCCAGGACCCGTGCGGAATGATGCCTGACCTCGTCAGGGAGAACGGCCTCAGCTCCGTAGACCAGGAAGAACGGGGTCTCGCTAGTCGGCTTGGTCGCGGTCGTGCGGATAGACCACGGCACGGATTGGAGCTCGTCGTACCAGCCCCTGCCGCAGGCCTCCAGCTTCTTCTTGAAGGTCCTGGTTTTGAGGCCCCTCGGGACCTCCGCGTTGCCTCGTTCGGCCTGGCCGTTGCTCCGGGGGTGTGCCACCGAGGCATAGCAGATATGCGTTCCAACGTTAGCACAGTACATTGTGAAGAGATTGCTGGTGAACTGCGAGCCGTTATCGGTGATAATGCGGTTAGGCACCCCAAATCGGCTCACGAGGCCCTTGATGAACTTGACTGCTGAGCCCGCAGGTATGGTGCAGACAGCTTCCACCTCAGCCCACTCGGTGAACTTGTCCATGGCGACGTAGAGGTAACGGTAGCCCCCTGGCACCCGAGGGAACGGGCCCAGAATGTCCAGCCCCCAAACTACGAACGGCCATGAGAGGGGTATGGTTTGCAGTGTCCCTGCCGGCTGGTGGATCTGCTTGGCGTGGAATTGGCAGGCTTCACAAGCCTTCACCAGCTCAACGGCGTCGCTGAGCGCCGTGGGCCAGTAGAACCCGCTGCAAAACGCCTTGCCAACGAGGGTTCGTGGATGAGTGGTGCCCATAGTCTCCATTGTGTATGTCCGCCAACAGCTCCTTCCCTTGCTTTCTAGGGATGCAACGCAGGGACACGTCATTTGGTCGCCTCCGGTAGAGCTCCCCATCCTTGATGTTGTAAGTCGTGGCCTGCCGTGCCACGCGCTCTGCGTCTTGCTCCCTCTCCGGCAGAGTCCCTTGCGCCAAGTAGTCTTTGAATTCTGCCATCCAGCATCCTTCCTGAGGCTCCAACACCAGGAGCAGGCGTGCCCCTGAGGCTGGGCCGCAGGCCGAGGCTCCCGAGGCAGTGGCTGAGGGAGTTCCTCCCTAGGTTGTGATGTGCTTGATAACGACAGTGTCGCCGAGGGTTTGAAGAGTCGCTCCTCAAAGATGCCAGGCTCCTGAGGCAGCCGCCTGGATGCCCTCTTGGCGATGTCGTCGGCCTCTTTGATTGGTACCGCGAGGCACATGCTGCAACTCCAGCCCCCAAAACTGTTTCTCCATCTTGCGGACCTCCGTGAGGTATGCTTCCATGTGCTCATCCTTCGGCTCATACACTTTGTTGGAGAAGTTGACGAGGAGTTGCGAGTCGCCCTTGACGGTGATTCACTTTACTCCCAAGGTGATGGTTGCCCTTAAGCCTGCTATCAGGCCCTCGTACTCTGCTATGTTGTTGGAAACCTTCTCCCCATGCTGAAAGCAGAGCTGCACGACATAGTAAAGCTTGTCCTGAGTGGGGGATATGAGCACTGCACCAGCCCCTGCGCCCTGCCGCGCGAATGCTCCATCGATGTACATTACCCAACCGTCCGGCGCTTCGCTCCCTGGGGAGAGCGACCGGTCCTCGCCCATTTTGAGCCCTGGCGCCTCTGTCCATTCCGCCACGAAATCTGCGAGCGCAGCCCCTTTAATGATCCTGGTAGTGCTGAATTCTAACTGGAATGCTTGCAGTTCGATGTTCCATTCGGCGACCCTCCCTGCTGAATTGGGGCTCCTGAGTACCCTGTCCAGGGGGTAGGCTGAGACGACCTTGATGGGATGGCCTTGAAAGTAGTGTCGCAGCTTGCGCGAGGCTACCAGCAGTGTGAGGAGGAGTTTTTGAGGCATTGGGTACCACGCCCTTGCATCCCACAGCATCATACTGACAAAGTACACAGGGTGCTCGACGAGATTGAGGGTGCTGGCGCGGCCCGCGTCTTCTGGAGGTCAGGGCGCCTCCTAAGGCGGCGTGGCCCTCAGTTCTTGGTCGCCTGAAGGGGCCTCCTCTGCTCCAGGTGCGCCACCTTGGTGGGGCTGATCCTTCTCCGCTGAGGTCGTGGTCTTTGCGAAGCCTTCCTGGCCCTGCTCTGCCTCGGCCGGGAGTGCGACGGCGGCCGAGGCCTGGCGCTCCTTTCTGACTGCCACCAGGGCTGCGCTGGCGGAGTAAGGGGTGGCTGCAAGGTAGAGCACCAGGGGCTCTTGAGGGCAAGGGGCCACCATCACCGGGGTCTGGTAAGGTACCTCTTGAGGTCTTGGAATGCTTTGTCGGCCTCTTCAGTCCATTCGAAGGGGCCTTTCTTCTTCATCAGCTTGAAGAAAGGCAGCGCCCGCTCTCCCAGCTTGAAGATGAAACGTCCTAAAGCGGTTACACGCCCGGTGAGCTTCTGCATTTCCTTGAGGGTCTTTGGCGGGCTCATGTCCTCGACTGCCTTGACCTTCTCTAGGTTAGCCTCGATGCCCCTGTGAGATACGAGGAAGCCTAGGAGCTTGCCCGAGGGGACTCCAAACACACACTTCTCCGGGTTGAGCCGCAGGTCCACTTCGCTGAGGCTCGTGAAGGTTTCTTCCAAGTCCTGTATCAGGGTCTTCGCCTCCCGAGACTTCACCACAATGTCATCAACGTAAGCTTCAGCGTTCCTCCCGAGCTGTCGCCCCAGAGCAATGTGCATCAATCGCTGGAAGTTCGCGCCTACATTGCGCAACCCAAATGGCATGTAGGTGTAGCAGTATACTCCACACGGGGTCAGGAAGGCTGTTTTCTCCATGTCCTCCACCGCCATTTTGATCTGATGATAGCCCGAGAAGGCATCCAGGAAGCACAGTAGGTCACATTCGGCGGTGGAGTCAACGATCTGGTCGATGCGAGGGAGCAGGAATGGATCCTGCGGGTAGGCTTTGTTGAGGTTGGTGAAGTCGACACACATGCATTCCTTTCCTCCCTTCTTTGGCACGACGACAGGGTTGGCCAGCCAATCAGGGTAGCGAACCTCGCGAATGACCCCTGCTGCTTCTAACTTGTGGGTCTCTTGGACGATGAAGGCCTGCTTTTCAGTGGACTGCCGCCTTGCCTTCTGCTTCACAGGGCGCATGTTGGGGCACACGTTGAGATGATGCTCAATTACATCCCTCGGGACTCCCGCCAGTTGATTAGGCTCCCATGCAAACACCTTCTTGTTTGCGCACAGGAAACTGACCAGGGCCTTCTCCTGCTCAGGCTCGAGGTTGGTGCCTATTGTGAAGGTAGCACCGGTGGTCTCGTCCTCGTCGACAGGTACCTGCTTGGTCTCCGCCTTGTCTTGGCTGAATAGCTGCTTCTTCTTGGTCGGCGCAGCCCTCTTGGGCTCGGCGGCGACTGAGCCGGCGGGCTGCACCACCGCCGCAGTCTTGAAGGCAAGCTTGAGTGCTTGCAATGCATCCCTGGTGTCTCTGGACACGGTAAGGACGCCGTTGCTCCCGGGCATCTTCATGAGGTTGTACGTTGGGTGAGTTGTGGCCATGAATCGGGCCAGGGCTGGGTAGCCGAGGATGGCGTTGTACGGGAGGCCGATGGGGGCGATGTCGAAGTCGATCAGCTCCGTGCACAAGTTGTCGTAGGTGCCGAAGGTCACCGGGAGGCGGATCTGTCCCAGGGAGCCGGTGAAACCGCCTTCGACGCCCAAGAAGGGTCGGCTGGGCTGAAGCCACTCTGGCGGCACGTGGAGGAGGCTGAAGGCTTCCACTGAGAGCACGCTGAGGCCTGCACCACCGTCGATGAGGGTCCTGGTGACGGCCACCTGGCAGATGGTGGGGGTGCACAGCATTGGGAGCGCGCCCGAGCAGGCTGAGTTGGAGGGGTGATCATCCAAGCTGAAGGTCAGATCGGCCTTGGGTGCCGCCCAACCCGGAGGAGCCCCATGTCGCGCGAGGGCGGCACTGATCTGGCGGACGAATGGCTTGATATGGCGGCCCGAGGGTGGCGCCTGCGAGCCACCCAGGAGAGCTGCAATGACCGGGGGCGCCGGTGCAGCATGATGGGCGAGGAAGAGGCCGCGCAGCTCCTCCCAAGAGGCCACAGAAGCCGTTGGCAGGTGGAGCAGCCACATGCGCGGAACGCCGGAGAGGGCCATGGGAAACCAGTTAGCCATGACCCTGTCGTCGCCCCCGGCCTTGAGGACGACCTTCTCGTACGCCAGCAAGAAAACGAGCGGATCCGCCATGCCGTTGTAGCGCGGTGGCATCTCTGGCCTGAACTTGTGCGGCCACTGCACCTGTCACAAAGCGGGGGCCAAGGCTCGGAGCCCCCTGGCCCCAGGGCTGGCATCGGCAGCCGGAGCAGGCGACGTGTTGCCCGTCATGAGGGCGAAGCGCGGTGCTGATGGAGAGCGGGTCGGCGGAAGGGAAAGCTCCGGCGCACCCCTACCTGGCATGCCAAATGTCGGGTTTCGGGTTCCGGCAGACCCTCAAGGTTTGAACTCTGGGGTGCGCGCGGAGATCACTCCCCCTACCGTCTCACGTCTCGTCGCCTCGCAAAGGATCTAGGCTACATGAAGAACAACACAAGGGACGCAAGGTTTACACTAGTTCGGGCCACCATCGTGGTGTAATACCCTACTCTAGTTTGTGGCGTGGTGGATTGCCTCAGGGGCTGATGAACAATACAAAGGAAGAACTGCCTCGCGAGGGGAGGGGTTCTTGTGTTGTGGTTCTGGCTAAGGTTCGATTGGTCGACCCTTAGATGCCCCTATACTATGGTGGCTAGCCCTATTTATAGAGCGAGGCCCTGGTCCTCTTTCCAAATATTGAGTGGGAAGGGCGCCAACAATTGGCCATTTTGAAGGGGAACATCTAGTACACTTATCCTGACTAAAGTTGGTCCTCGCCTGCCAAAGACTCTGACGATGACGCCTTCCTGGGCTCCACGATGACGTCCATCCTGCCGTTCTGCTGGTCTTGGTCTTGTTGCACCGAAATGGTTGCCTTTGCTTGATACCCTTGCCTGCGCTTGCCCCCTTTGCACCAAAGAGGAAACAAGGACACTGCACAGGCCGGCGCCCGCCTAGCTCCGGTCGTCATGGCTTGCATCACGGGCACCTCGTGAGGTACCCCGCCTTGAACTCCCCGCCTCCTCATGAGCCAACCTGACGAGGCTGAGCCTGAGGAAGCTTCCCGTCGTCCGCCCCGCGAGGCTTGGCCCCTCGCGAGGGTCTTAAGCTTGTGTTGACGAAGGTGGGTTGTACTGGGCCACTCCTTGAGCCGCGCCGCAGGCCGCAGGCAGGCAAGTCTGGGTACCCCTGTTCCCAGAACGCC
>NC_041383.1:701535547-701550087 GCF_002162155.2 Triticum dicoccoides
TGTTCATCCAGAGAGGCAGCATCGATCGGCTTCAGTTAGCAGCAGTAGCGAAGGAATCGCTCGATCGGGTTCAGTTAATAGCCATCGATCGATCAGTCGGGTTCAGTAACGCGTAGCCTGCAGTGCAATCGCTCGGGTTCAGTTAGAGGCCAACACCTCGCTCGGGTTCAGTTAGAGCCAACGCCTCACACACATGCACGTACGTGTATGAGAGAAACGCGCATCGCTCGGCCCCCGACCACCCATCATAACCGGGAACTCCCCGAAATTTTCCTCGCCCTCGCTTCTACCACGGTTTTTTCCGTCATGGACGGCCCAAATAATGTCATGCAGCTGCGTCTCCGGCCCGCCCAGGAAGAAAAGCCCATTTTCTGTCATGATTTTTTGTCATAGAAGTAGGAGCCCACCACATCTATGATGATACCGGGTTTTGTCACAATTATCGTCATAGAAGTGTCATAAGTATGAAAGAAAAAAATTCGTTCGGCCCAAAATGTCACGGATGTGTCTTTTTTTGTAATGTGAGGAGAGATGGTAGCGGTAATGGTTGTGGCGGCGTAGAGAAGGCGGCGGCGACGCGGCAGAGGGCGGCGACGACGATGGTGTTTGCGAGCTAGGGTTGGGAGAGCAGAGAGCGAGGGAGAGGGCAGCGGGTGGGCTCGGCCGGAGCGGGTGGGCTCGGTCAGACCAGGTGGGGGCACATTGTTGGCTCGATCCGACCAGGAGGGGGGATCTATTAATAACTGGTAGTTTTGCAAAAAAAAATTGTGTGCACGCGTATTCGAGCGAGTTGGGCACATGTTGCAGTCAACGCCCACATGGATCGACTTGACCAGTGCCAAATCAGCACATACATAGAGCAAACCGCATTTTGGACCGTATGTGACCCCCTAGAGCAAGTTTGGTGATGTATTTTCGGGTATTTGTAACCACATGGACTAAAGTGGGCACCAACGCAAGTTATAGGCCCTGTAGTGAATTTTTCTCTTCTCTAAATAACCGCTGTTTACTGGAATATGGGGAAAAACTCTCAATCATTTCCTGTGAAGTGTCCATACACCTAGGGATAACACTATTAGTACCGCAGTGTAAAGACCTAACATTAGCATGGGTGCCCGCGCTACTGCTAGCGCTACAGCTAACTTTTAGAAGTAGCACCGGGTATAACCTCGCACTACTGCTGCACAAAATTAGCATAAGTGTGGGTCCACCCAGCGCTACTGCTAACTATCTGTAGCGCTGATATGAATCCCCCGCCACTGCTAAGTCTACGTAGTAGTACCGCTGCCCTAGCGCTGCTGCTATTCTCTTACCCCGCGCCACAGGTAAGATTTTCTATATTTTTTTTCTTCCGCAAGTTTACATAGTATTTATACAGATTTTATACAATAGCAACATATACATACATTGAAACTATATAAGACGAGAATGTCTCATCATCATCGAAGTGCTACAACATAGTCTCATCATCATAATGATCCAACACAAATGTGTCATCATCATCTCGAAATAGCGACACAAGTTATTACAAGTCTCGAATACATGCAACTACATGGTCACATACACATGTTTCATCATCAATCTAAACTATGATATACAAGAGAAGAGCGATCACTATGAGCAAGAGTGGGATTACGAAGTAGTTCTTAAGCCGGTTATGATTCCTCTCTCGCGCTAGCGTGAACCTCAATTAATTAGCTTTCGCTTGGATTCTACTTTGAAACCCTTTGTGGCTGCCGCCTGGGATGCGGTTGACTTGGGCCTGACACTCTGGCCACTCATCGTATACTCCTGGAATCCTCCCTATGTACATGGCCTAGCACTTCTTCGCTATCGATCTATATCCCTGACAGAGATGCATCGTCATCAGGCGAATTCATCGATAATATGCAACATAATATATGTAAGCAAAACAAAGAGAAAGTGTTAGCAAATAGAAGCAACATATAGTAAACATAATTAATGAAGTTCATCGTCAAACTAATTAACTAGAGCGCTACACAAGTTTAGGAGGACCGTTTACATCACAAAGTTTTGTTGTACAGAAATTCAAAGTTTCATTCTACAGAAAGTACTAACTGAGTGGACATCATCATCATCGTCATCGATCACTATAGGTCAGTTCGTCCATGTCCGGGAGGATGCACCCTAGCTTCGTGAAAGGCATCATGTCCTAACGTTGTTGGCCTAAGCGAGTTCGGACGTCAGCCTGCAATACAGGGCTGCCATGGAACATCCCATTTTCTTTGACGACGTCTTTGATGATGATCGTCACAATGTCATGTTGGATGCGATGAAAGTCATTTCCGAGTTTTTCATCCGGTTCGGCTCCTAAGGTTGCGGCCCACTTGCGGATATGGGCATCGGCTGTAGATGGCATGCGAAGTTCTTGGTGATCCCTTCTGAACTCCAGCATGTGATGGATGATGTAGAATCCATCCTTCTTACTTGTTGTCGGTTGTTGGATGTAGCAGAAGTCGGCATTATGGCTAAAACACGGCATATGCCCATCCTTTGTTTCTTGATCTTGATGTGGCCACCCCTCATGCCCAATCCTACAAGAGCATGATCCAGAACATTCTATATGTGTGTGTAGTCTTTCTTCTCTGTGTTTATGGACTAGTCCAAACACGGAGCATAGGAGACTTGCGGGTAAAGAACGATAAGGACAATGCACCCCTAGCTGCATAAAATAAATATACCTCAAATTAGCCTCCATACGTGCAAATGAATGATTGAAATGTATGAAAGATGTGTTATAGCGGCTACCTAGGAATGACTTACAAAGGATGATAGGGCAGGAGAATCGTTTCCATGTCCTTAAATGCAGTCTTTGATGTACTTCTTGGCAGCTTCATGTTCCACGCCGCTGTTTCCCAAGAAGCCTTCATGCATGTAGTAGGGTTCTGCTACTATGATTTTGAGATTTGTTCTTTCCTGATGAGTGTAGTTCATATGTGACGGATAAAGGAAGACGAACGTAAAATCAAGCCCCTCATGAGATACATCTCGAAGATGTAATCAACCCGCAAGAAGAACAGGTCCATGGGGCTAGTGTCGGCGAAGCCTCTTTCAGTCGGCTCATCAACCGCTTGCGGGTATCCTAGTTCTTCCGATTGGAGAAGGTCCAACTCTGACAATAGCACACGGTCATGCAGTCTCCTGAGATCCCCAATTATGGCCTCGAGCACTTTCTTTGGTAGCATCGGCTTGCCCGCGAGATGGAGGAATGGCGCATTTATGATCGATACACTATCCTGAACCCGGAGCGCCGAAGGCGGCTGGCTGCTGGAAGCTTTGGTGGCAGCAGAGCCTTTCTTCGGCGGTCTCTTCCTCTGCTTCTTCCTGGGTTCAGGTAGTGAGCCTATCGGACCCTCCTTGACCACCGTCCCCAATGTGGTCGGGCTTAGCACTACACGACGCTCGGATTGTTGACCCTGGGTTGAGGCGGCATCTAGAGGCGTGTCCTGGGAGGATTGCATGAACATAGATTTTTTTTTCATTCAACCCGAGGACGTTCCTTCTGTGGTACATCATCATGCATCTCAGCATCCTGATCTTCACGCTCATCACGGTGGTCATAGCCTGAGTCATATTGTTGACTCATCATTCTTCCATTGTTAGAGCTAGTATTGATGTACCAAAGAGGGTCCTCCTCCTCCATGACATCATCCATATCTTCATCCACGGGGGCGACATGATCAGCCATCAGAACGGTTCAACCCTCTTCTTCGTGTGGTCCGCTCTTGCCCAGCACGACAGATGGTGGTAATTGCGTAGGTAGGGTGATCATACCTTGCATCGCTATTGCCGTTAGTGTTATCCCGGCCACCTCCACACGACGAAGATTCTTTGACCACAACATCAACCAATTCTTGTATTGGCCAAGATGCATCGGTCGCTCGTCATCCTCCCCCCAGTTCGTAGCGGAGGATCCAAACCCTCGTAGCCCGCTTTCACACTTGCGGGCAGCTCGGTGTTGACCCTGGTTCTAGATAGTGGGGGCACTGTTCCATTGGCGAGTCTGTAGGTGTTGAATGGCGGCTTCAGTTTTTCTGATGTATGTTTTTGTCATGCCTTTATTAATAATTTGATAAATATGGATGTGTGCATCTTTGGATGCAAAGGCCAGGGGTTCAATCTCCTTTAAAAAAATGTATCTTGTATTCGGATCTTTGCGGGTTGTGTGCATTTTCGGTGTGGAGAAGTAGGATATGAACTATTTATGGTTGTATCGCCTTATCACCTTTTGATTCAATAAAATTTCTTTTATAAAAATAAAATATACTAAAATCTAGTATTGTAGAATAATAATAGTTATTGAAACCTATTTTAAAATATAAAAATTTATAGAATATAATCAGCCTTGAAGAGTTGCACATTTTCTGAAATACAGATATAGTATGCATGTACGAATTAGACTTAAATAGAACGATTATCCAATAAGTTTTGTTGTTGTTGAACACACATCACACATCAATAGATTAAAAAGTGATTTGTAATTTATAAGTTGTAATACATGGTAACAAGATTCAGAAGGAACGTAGATATTACACATTGTAACAAGGTATAGAAGGAACATAAGTATCTTTAGTAGGTTTAACCGATTACAATACATGTTTTCCTCACCTTGCATAATAGGAACTTCTAGGGTTTATGGGTTGGTTCTCACTCTCGCCCATAGGATAACCACTTAATTCTATTTCATACCCACCAGTAGTATCTCCTCCAAGAAGGTTTTCTACTTCTGTCTCGACGCCAAGTTGTACCCAGGGATGCAGTGAAAGTTTCCTCAATCTGTTGAGTTCATCAGCGACCTCTTTCATGGAGGGTCTGTTGTCGCCACACATGTCTAGGCATTTCTTAGCCAGGTCTGCAAGTCCTCTCAACAACTCCATGCTCTCTTGGCCTTTCACGTGGTTCACCAACACAGCTTCTAGATTATTCTCCTTCATTGCAGACAAGAAAATCAATGACAAGCTTCTTTGCTTCTCAGACCCCTCGAGCTTCAGTGGCAGCTGGCCTGTGAGAATCTCTAGAAGAATAACTCCAAAACTGTACACATCGCTTTTGTCTGTTAACTGGCATGTTTGCATATATTCGGGATCAAGGTAACCGCAAGTACCTTGAACCATTGTGACAAATTGCTCTTTGTCAGATGGCGCTAGTATGGAGGCTCCGAAGTCTGACACTTTGGCCATGTAGTTATCATCAAGTAGGATGTTGGAACTTTTCACATCACCATGAATTATTGGGGGAGATGCATACAAATGCAAAAAGCTGAGTCCTTCAGCTGCTTCATGAGCAATCCTTAAGAGAGTGTTGAAAGATATTTGCGATGCTTGGTTCTTGCCATGGATAAGCTCAAATAGTGTACCATTTAGGACAAACTCATATACTAGAATTGGAACTTCCACCTCAAGGCAGCAACCCAAGAGTTTGACAACATTCTTGTGATTGATTTGGGACAAAATGAGCATCTCCTGGCCAAATTCCTTCTTCTGTCTCTCGTCAACTACTGCACATCTTTTAATTGCAACCGACATGTTCTTTATTATACCTTTATAGACAGTCCCATGGCCTCCTTTTCCAATTATTCTGCTACTGTCAAAGTTGTCGGTGGCATGTATGAGTTCTGCTTCTGAAAATACATTGAAAGCCAGACCTTTCTCCGATTTCATCTTATCAAACAAAAGCACGCCTCCATGCTTGCGGAAATACTCTTGCTTAACTTTATTCAGTTTTCTCTTTTGAAGTATCATTTGTCCCCAGAAAATAGTGATCATGACGATAACCATTAAACCAAATAATCCCATTGTAACTCCTGATAATGTCGTTAGATGAGACAATTATGTTTTAGATTGAGGTGATGAATAGTGTCAAACATAGTTAAAGTACATTAACCAAGATTAGATGCATGGTTTTCATGGCATTGCAAAAAGTGTGACGAAGTTAATGGTCTAGCTAGGTGATAAGACTTGTTTGGATGTTACCTATTATGAAGCCGATGTTAGGGTTGCATGTATTGCTTTCCGTGACGTATTTTTTGCCAACTCGACAAGAACACCGGTATTCTCCAGCAATATTGCGACAATAGCCATCTGAAGGGCATGGATTGTGGTTGCATTCATTAACATCTGTAGCAAATTTGCAAAACAAAATTTTAGATAAGGTAAAGGGACCCCTACACCCAAGGTGCAGTTTGATGGACAGTAGTGCATATATACATTGACAGTCGAAATTAATATGTACCTTTGCATCCGTCTAGAAGATAAGGGTTGCCTGCATAACCATTGGTGCAATTGCAGGTGTACCCTTGGTCATTGGTGGAATCCACACACTTGCTGTTGGCGCTGAGGCATGCGTAAGTACCAGTTGTATTCTGTTTTGCAGCATCACATGACTTCACATCTCTTATAGCCCACTCAAGAATCATAGGCACCCGTCCATTATATGTGTCATTGAATTTGTTTGTGTTTACATACGTAGTGCTGAACTTAAATGCTGCTGCCTCCATTAGTACCGCATAGCTGCAGCGGTTGAACTCCCAGATTTGACTTGTGTTAACCGATGCCGAGAAAGTTGTGTCGTAGTAGTACATCCTCTTTGGTATTGTGGTCTGGGAGCAGCCCATACCTGAGCAAGATCCATTCACTAAGTCTGACAAATTGCGGCATGTTGCGACTCCCAAGCCCTGGTAACCTGTGCCATCGTAGTCAGATATCAAGGCGAGGGCGCTGCACCCGATGACCGTGAACCTGTTCTGGGTGTCGGAGAGCCGGTAGGGAGAAGAAGGGTCTCCTTCGTTGAACCCCCCGTACCGGCCAAAATACTCCATGCTCCTGGTAGAGGTGTTATAGCAGTAGCCCAAGATGTAATTCAGCACCCGGGTTGTGCCTTGAGTCAAAGAAATGTCGAGCACCTCAAAGGCACCCCTGAATGGCTTTGGGATGCCGTCTTGGACCTTACAGCTGAGCTGGAAGCCCTGTGTGAGCGAGCAGCCTGGATCGATACCAAATGGGTATGGTATCTCAACATTTCCACACTGTCGTCGACACTGTGAACTAGGAACCACAATTCCTGATGCATACTGTGCTGCAAGCAATACGAAACCAAGGCCAAGCTGCAAGAACATACGCATATTGTTCGGCTGCAGAATAAGTAAACACAAGACTGTCAACTAAATCGACACTTCGTTTCCGAAAATAAAGCAACCGGTTGCACGCAAAGTGGAGGCCATGTGGTTAGTTAAATTTGGGGATTACTCTAAATATACAGGCATAAGTCTGACCTTGTATCCCGAGAGAACAGAAAGGAATTTTTTTGCTATGGAAGTCTTAACAAATTAGGATCTGCTGTTCAAAGCAAGAACAGATTCAGTCAAGCAAGTCCTAACGAACGCTCTGGTTTCTATGTTAATGAATGAAGCAGGGAGCGAGTCTCTGTTTGTCTAAAGATCATGCAGCTCCTAGCTAAAGATCATGCATTCAACCTTGACGGAAATTGAAAAACGAACTGAAAGCTTGTAAGAGACGATTTGCAGAAAACATACTGATGTAAAATTCACCTGAAGCAGAAAGGGATTCAGTGCTCGTCGAACAGAAGAAGTGTCTCGAGGGATTTACTTCTGCTTCAGGGTCCGTCTTCCCTAAGACACCGAGAGGCGAGAGTACCATAGACGGAGAAGTTTCAGGGTCGAGTAGAAGAAGTTTCGAGCTTGCTTTTGTGTGATGAAGAACAGCCGACGACGGGTCGAGTTTCCTATGTGTATACACGGAGAACTCTAGACGTCAATGGTCTCCGTCGGGGACTAGTCGAAGACAGCAATAAAAAAACATCTTTGAATTTTCTTAGCTAAAAGATTCCCCGACGAGAATTCATGATCCAACACCCAGTCACCCACATACCGTAATTTCAGTTAAAATACTGCACTGGAGCAGCAGAGCAGGGCGCGCCTACAATTCAATTCATGCTTACGTCGCGCTAAATCCTCCTATATGGCTGGCTGTATTGGATGTATTCGATGGATTAGCTGCTGGACACTTGTTCAGGATCGCCGAATATTCGATGTTTCTCCGTTCCATAGGCTCCACACAGAGTTGATTACAGCCGAAACACATCGAGAAAAACGATCCATGCACTTTATTAATAGTCTCTCCGACCGTTTCCGTTTGAGCGTCAACTAAGATACATTTGTTTAAGCGTCAATTAATATAGAGCAAAAATAATAACTAAGTAACCGTCCCACAATATAAGAACGATTTTAAAGCTAATATAGATTGAAAAATAATCTTATATTTGTGGGACCGATGGAGTAGATACATATTATCCTCCAAACAGGCTTTCGTCCTATTTTATAAATAAAACCAAGACACATATAACTGTATCATCATACATCTTATCAGGTTTCTAGCCCTAGTGCAGATTGTGACTTCGGAGATGGTGCTACACACAACATTTACACGGTTTTGCCATCGGACTGTTCAACGAGTTAATACGCATATTTCTGGGTAAATGTTAATCAGCTGACCACTGGGAACAAGCTTCCAGCGAATGACTCTAGGGCCGTTAGATCACGGGCACCAATCTTAATGCACGCTGAGTAGCCACGTCAGAAAAAAAAAATGTTCACTCTAGAGTGGCCTACGTGCGCTCCCAAATGAAATGGACGTGCCCAGCCAATGTTTTTTTTTCAAGAGTACGCCTAGGCGTACCATACTTTTATAGAAGGCAGAAGTTGAATTACAAGACACTACAACTTGTTGCGAACAACAAGTGTAGCAAGCACTCCACACCCAAGCTAATCAAAAGATTAGCCACCACAAAAAGTACAAACACAACGCAAAGGGCCTGTCCTAAACCAATCATCTAGCCGTGTCACACAAACGCCAAACACTACAAGGAGCAACAACTTCAGTCGGCCATACTTTGTCAACGCACTATCCACCCTTGAATGCCTAAAAGGAGACGGCAAGTGGATAGCGGGACTCGGTCGGGACAGGAAAAAGGCATCCTCTTGGAGCACCGGCAGTTGTGTACTTAGCGCCCTCGATGCATAATTGACGCTTAAGGGCTGCACCCTCACATGACTATAAGGCCAAGTCTCCACCCTCGATGCTCTCAACAGAGTAATGACGCCAAACGCCGCCATCGCCGGTCCTGCAACAGACCAAGACTTTCGCCCGGAGACCCCAACCCGATCAAGAAGGGGAGATGCCAACATACCTTGACAACGCCTCCAAGGAGGGAAACGACACCCACGGGCGCCGTCGTCGTCAGCTCCGACCGAAGACGAGCAGGATTTTCATCCAAACCGTCGCACATCTCCCACCCCTACCACCGAATTTGGCCGCATAGTCGATGTAGGGGCGCACCGCCGCAGCTGCAGCACCTCGCTGTCATGATCAAACCGTCGTGGAACACCGACCCCTCGCACGGCCAAGAGCACGCAGACCACCATCCAACTCCTACACGGTCGAAGAAGACAACTCCAGACCAGCACCACCAAGATCCACAGGCACCGCAGGCAAGGGCTGGACTTGACGCTCCTGGCAGCCAGCCGCTGCCGCGATTCCGTCCTAGGGACTCACGCGGGACTCCAGCGCACCTCCACCATGGCGCTCCCTGCCGCGAGTCACTGGCCCAAGACCCCAGATCTGGTTCGAGCGCCGCCAACTCCTCAAAGGCGCCGCCTTCCGCGACCACGCCGGCGACCACAGGAGGCACACCGCGCTCCCTGGCCTCCGCAACGACTCCCGACCGCCGCTCCCAGCCACCGCACCTCCTGGTCGAGATCCGCCGCCACTAGGGTCTCGCAGCGCAACTTCCGACTCCCACGCCGGCGCGCCGAGAAGACGCCTCCCTTTGCCTCTTGACCATGCTTCGCCCATCCTCGCGCTCTCCGCCGTGCGCCGCCGCACCGGAGACGAGCACCGCGCGCCCGATTGACGAGACTCCCCCGCGCGAAGAAATCCCGTCGGGGCGCGCCCTCGCCCGCCGCCTTTGACGGCCGGGCGCCGCCACCACCGCCGCCGCGGCCGGCGGCCAGAGATCAGGGAGAGGAGGGGCGCTCGAGGCGGCTAGGGTTTCCCCTCCGGAGCCGCCGCGCGAGCGACCCAGGAGGGAGACCGCGAAAAAAAGCCCAGCCAATGTTCACTCTGGAGTGGTCTACGTGCGAACACTCCCAAATGAAATGGACGTGCCCAGCCAATGTCTGCTCAATTCTATTCCTCATCCAAATCGCGACCACGGGGAGGAGCTCTAACCGGAGGAGGACGCAACCACGCTCCTCCTCGCGGGCGACCGCTACTGGGTTGCTCACACCGGCGTGGATGGCGGGAGGTGACGGTGGCACGGCTCCAGCAGAGGTCGTCGTTGTGGCGCTCCACCGCCAGCCTCTCGGGGGGCTCCCGGGGGCAAGAGAAGCCCGACTCGGTTGGCTTTTTTTGACCGGTCAGTGATCGGGTTGTCCTCCCAGACGTTTGAGACGCCGGGCTGTAGATGCTCTAAGTATGCGTGGTGTATCATTGTACCTGCACAGCACGTCACAATGACGAGATACTCCCTTCGTCCGAAAAATTTTGTCCAAGCTTGTCCTTCAAATAAATATATCTAGCACTAACTTGGTGCTAGATATATTCATTTAAGGGACAAACTTTTTTGAACCAAGGGAGTACTACAGAAATCAAGAATGCGAAATGCACCCGGCAACCTTCATGTCAACATAATAATACTACAAGGCATGAAGCAGCATGACCTCACAAACGGCCGTAAGCATTTCGTAGTTATGGAATGCAACCTTTGTTCTGATCGAATGAATCCATCCTCGTACAGCATATATACGCATGTGAAGGTAGCACATCTGTCTGCCGCCATGCGTCGCCGATGTCGCTTGCATGAACTGCTTTGGACCCTCCGCGATTCAGCCGACCAAAAGAAAGGGACATTGCGTGTGGGAAGCACCCACAATGTGCTCCGGCCCTTGCTTCTCTTTTTAAAAGGAAAAAACTAACAGTTCGATATGCAATGTGCTCCGGCCCTTTGCTTCTCTTTTTAAAAGGAAAAAACTAACAATGTGCTACCGAACTTTAGGGGTCTTTGATTTAAAGGATTTCCGTGGGAACTTTAGTGGATCAGTATCCTTAATATATTTTCCTATGTTGTTTCTATGATTCGCATTATTACTATTTTCTATGTTGTTTGTCTGGTTCGCATGATTGAATCCCTTAGAAATTTTTCATAAGGAATTCGTTGCAATATCTCATATGAAAATTTACATCCACTCAAACTTTTTTACGGATAATTTTGTGGCTTTTCTACGGTGCAATCAAACACACTTCAATGCAAACAAAACCATGTACGAATCAAAGAGGCCCTTAAGGCATGCCAATGCAATCTTGTGCATTTTTCATTCCCGCTTTTTGGCAATCCTGCGAAACAAAGAGGCCCTTAGGGCATCTCTAATCAAACTCTAAAAAAAGACTAACTCCTTGGAAAAATCGTTTTGAAGAGTTAAGTCACACCTAGACGAACCCTCAAATAGTTAACTTCTCAAAAATTTGAGACTTGAGCTAAAAAATCTTTCACCCTCTCTCAGTTTTGAGCAGTCGCCAATCATTCTCAACAAGAAACTCCTCTAAACTCTTGCCCGCTGCGCCTCTTTTTACCGCCTCCGCCGCCCAATGTCGTCGCTGCAGCCACCGGAAGTCCCGATTCCAATGGGGATGGAAACCCTGTCCGCCTTCGCAACCCCGCTGACCACTCCTGCCGATGCTACGCCGCCGGACTCAACAAACGGGCCGCCGCCCGCGTCAAGGAAGCATCCCGGGACAAAGACTGGTGTACGGCCTGTCGCACCGTCCACAAAGGCTAGCGGCAAGGCTGCTCGTCCGCGAAGACGACCGGCCGCCCTCCGCTTACTCCAAACGGTGATAGGCGGACGAGGAAGTTGACAGTGGTGAGCAAGGCCATTGACGAGGCTGTGACGGAGAATAGGAAGAAATCATCCACTCCGACGCTATCTCCACGTCTGGTGGCTTCCACACCTTCTCCATCTCCGGACACCCCCCTCACCTCCTCCTCCGCCACCTACGGCCACAGCAGCTGCCAGAGAGGATCATGCCTGCCAAGATGTCCGAAGAGCGGGCTATCATATCCATGGATCAGAGCTCAATGTATGACATAGCGAGCAAATATTGGGAACTCACTCGTGGTGAGATTTTGGCCCAGTCGGTGTTCGGCGGCAGTGGTGATGGTGTCGGATGTGATCTTGGCGGTGGTGATAGTGAGCATGGGAAAGCTTGAGTTGGTGTAGTTGTCGGATGTTGGATTCCGGCAGACCCTTGAGGTTCAAACTCTGGGGTGCGCGCAAAGATCTTCCCCCTACCGATTCACGTCCGATCGCCTCGCGAGAATCTAAGCTAGAACGATGAACAACACGAGGGACACGAGATTTATACTGGTTCGGGCCACCGTTGTGGTGTAATACCCTACTCCAGTGTGTGGTGTGGTGGATTGCCTCAGGGGCTGATGATGAACAGTACAAGGGAAGAACAGCCTCGCGAGAGGTGTTCTTGAGATGGTGCGATGAACTGCTTGGGTGAGTTCGATCGCCTCTCGGTCTAATGAGCACTCGATGGGGTCTCTCCTTTCCCCCTGTGGTGGCTAGTCCTATTTATAGAGGCCCTGGTCCTCTTCCCAAATATTGAGCAGGAAGGGCGCCAACAACGGCCATTTTGAAGGGGAACATATAGTACAAGCTATCCTGACTAAAGTTGGTCTTCGGCTGCCAAAGGCACTGGTGATGACGCCATCTTGGGCTCCACGGTGACCTCCATCCTGCCGCTCTGCTGGTCTTGGTCTCGTTCCACCGAAATGGCAACCTTTGCCTGATGCCTCGGTACTCCACACCTGTGCTTGCCCCCTTTGCACCAAAGAAGAAACAAGGACACTGCACAGGCCGGCGCCCACCTGGCGCCCGCCTGATCTCGATCATCATGGCTTGCGTCACGAGCACCTCGCGAGGTAATCTGCGTTGATCTCTCCGCCTCCTCGCGAGCCCGCCTGGCGAGGCCGTTCCTGAGGAAGTCGTGTGTCGTCCGCCCCGCGAGGCTTGGCCCCTCGCGAGGTTCTTAAGTCTTGCGCTGATGAAGATGGGCCTACTGGGCCACCACTCGAGCCACGCCGCAGGCCGCAGGCAGGCAAGTCTGGGGACACCAGTTCCCAGAACGCCAACAGTAGCCCCCGGGCCCAAGGCACGCTCGGACTTGGCTTAGCGGAGAAGAGAAGGGGCAAGTGCGGAGTGCCGCGGTCCCCATCAGCTTGCGGCCTTGGGCGCCGTGTGGTGGTTGACTGGGCGTGGGCGCCTCCGCTTCCCCACGCCGCCTCGACAACTGCTTGACTTGACAAGTCCCTGCACACAGAAATGGGTCATGATTACCTGTGATCGTGGAGGCCGACGGTTGGCCTCCTCCGGCTATAAAGGCGGGAGAGCGCTAGCCCCCGCTGTACATCTTCCGCCCCGCTTCCTTCTTTCTCCCCATTTCAGCTGCTCGCCGTCTTCTATGGCGCCGTCGAAGAGGTTCTCGGCCGTGGAGAAGGGAAAGGCTCATCGGGAAGGGCCTGACTCTCCCCCGCCCAAGCGCGGCCGGGGTCGTCCCCGCAAGCATCCTGCGTCTCCTGCAGCGGCTCCCCGCGGTCGCGGCTGCGATCTCTCGCGTGGTGATGGGCGCCTGGTGGGTGAGGGAAGGCGCGCCGTGGCTGCGCGGCCTCCCATGCCGCGCTTCCACTCGGTGGAGGTGCTGCCGGAGTTCGTCGTGTGGTTAGTGGACCTAACCGGCAGCTGGCTCCAGCTTCCCCGCTTCTTTGCAGGTGAACTCCTAGTCGGCGCTCCTGGCGGCCTCTGGCTTCAAGCGGACGGTTGCTGCAGCAGGGCCTCCTGGGCCTCACTGGAGATCTCCGTCGCCGGGAATGTGACCCTGACCCGTGGCTGGCAAACGTTTGCCCGCGCGCGTGGCCTGAGACGGCGGTGCACCCTGTATTTCAAGTTTGATGGCGATGCCACCCTCTACGTGAGGGTGTTCGGAGAAGAAGGCCGCCCCGTTAGGTCCTGCCCCGAAGACGATGACGGCGGCCGGGTGCCTCGCCTCGGAGATGGTCGGGATGAAGATGAAGGCGGGCGTGTGGCCGGCGGCGTTCGCAGCTCGCCAAGCCTCGGCGGCTCCTCTTCGGACGGCAGCCCCTCCAGCGGTGGCCGCGACCAGCCTCCGCACCGTCGCGCTCACCTTGAGGGAGGTAGCGGGTCAGCCCGCCGTCGCGCCTCGGTGAAGCATGAGGAGGGGTCTGACTAAGCTCCGGAGGCAGTACGTGCCCTCGCCATGAGTCGGTGCCGAGCAAGCCGTGTCTATTTTGTTTTTCTCCCATCCCTGCGCAAAGAGAGAGAGAGAGTAGTGTAGGGCCCCGCAGGGGCGTGCTGGACTGTTACCGTTAACTATTATGCTATTTTCGTTATTCCTGTGTTGTGTTTTGGTGTCGCGTGCTCG
>NC_041383.1:701550486-701554312 GCF_002162155.2 Triticum dicoccoides
CTCGTCACGCGCTTTGTGGCCTGCAAGAATTAGTCAGGAGAGGTAACTTCCGGTCTCGGTCGTGAGGGCAACCGACTCTTGTCATGTGTTCGTGTCGCGATGCCCGTGGGGCATGGACCGGGGGGAGTGCTCCCATGGTGGACTTGGATAGGAAAGCCTCACAAGACTGGGTCAGGAAACACTTGCGAGGGTACCCGTGTAGCCCCCTCGCGAGACTTGTGTCACGCCCAATATGCGATACTATCCTAAAGAGACTCGAAGGTCCCACCAAGGATAGAACCGCATATTGAAAAGCTTTGCAAGGTGGATATCATTACATCAACATTACATAATAGATGGGGATACAATCAAGGCATACAATTGCCGCAAGAATACATCAATACATCATCCATAAGATCGACATCCGACTACGGATGAAACACAAACAGAAGCTCAAACGACATCCACCCTGCTAGCCCAGGCTGCCGACCTGGAACCTATCCCCTGATCGAAGAAGAAGTAGAAGAACTCCAAAACAAGTAACATCGCTCTCGCGTCATGATCATCGCAATACCTGTACTTGCAACTGTTGTTGTAGTAATCTGTGAGCCACGAGGACTCAGCAATCCCATTACCATGGGTATCAAGACTAGCAAAGCTTAATGGGAAAGGAAGGGGTAAAGTGGTGAGGTTGCAGCAGCGACTAAGCATGATATGGTGGCTAACATACGCAAATAAGAGCGAGAAGAGAAGCAAAGGAACGGTCATGAAGCTAGCAATGATCAAGAGGTGATCCTGAACACCTACTTACGTCAATCATAACCTAAAACCGTGTTCACTTCCTGGACTCCGCCGAAAAGAGACCATCATGGCTACACACGCGGTTGATGCGTTTTAATTCGAATCAGGTGTCAAGTTATCTACAACCGGACATTAACGAATTCCCATCTGCCACATAACCGCGGTCACGGCTCTCGAAAGTTTATACCCTGCAGGGGTGTCCCAACTTAGCCCATGATAAGTTCTCGCGATCAACGAAGCATATACCTTCTCCCAGGAAGACCCGATCAGTCTCGGAATCCCGGTTTACAGGACATTTCGACAATGGTAAAACAAGACCAGCAAAGCCGCCCGATGTGCCGACAAATCCCGATAGGAGCTGCACATATCTTGTTCTCAGGGCACACCAGATGAGCAAGACGTCGGGTTGGCATAGACCCTGGTTGCCCAGGGGGCGCCGGACATCGCTCAGGTTGGACCAACACTCGGAGGAGCACTGGCCCAGGGGGGTAAATAAAGATGACCCTCGGGCTCCGGAAACCCAAGGGAAAAAAGGGCTAGGTGAGGCAAATGGTAAAACCAAGGTTGGGCCTTGCTGGAGGAGTTTTATTCAAAGCGAACTGTCAAGGGGGTCCCATAAATCACCCAACCGCGTAAGGAACGCAAAATCCGGGAACATAACACCGGTATGACGGAAACTAGGGCGGCAAGAGTGGAACAAAACACCAGGCATAAGGCCGAGTCTTCCACCCTTTACCAAGTATATAGATGCATTAATTAAATAAGAGATATTGTGATATCCCAACATAATCTTGTCCACCATGGCGCAATCTTCAACTTCACCTGCAACTAACAACGCTATAAGAGGGGCTGAGCAAAGCGGTAACATAGCCAAACAACGTTTTGCTAGGAAGGGTGAAAAAGGTTAGAGGCTGACATGGCAAATTGGGAGGCTTGAAGAGCAAATGATAGGAACCACAGCATAGCGATAGAGCGAAGCAACTAGCATAGCAATGATAGTAATGAGATCCAAGGTGACGGTCATCTTGCCTGAAATCCCACTAGGAAGAAGAACGAGTCCATGAAGAAGACGAACGGATGAAGACGAACCAAGCGTAGACGAACGAATCCTCACGATCGCAACGAAACGGGAGCTATCGAGAAGAAGCACACAACATGGTAAACACACCACACATATACATGACATGATGCTCAACCAAGTATGATGCAAGACAAAACTAAATGGAGCTACTCATGGCAAGAGATGATGCAAACAAGAGCAACACATCAAGGCAGGTTTAAATGAGGCCGGAAACAACATATAACAAATCCGGTAAGTCCTCATATGCAAGTTTCGAAGTTGGTCCAGAACTGAACAAACATTAAGTTGAAGTTGTTAAACAGGAAGTTAAAGAGCACCAAGAGGATCTACACAAAATTCTAGTCAAGTTACATATAAAGTTCATTTGATTTAGAGCTACGGCCTAGAAGATATGAGCAAAACAAGTTAAACATGGCATCGATGCAAAATGCACTCAAACATCAAGCAAACACCTCAAAACAAGGATTCAACATTATAATATGAAACTACATGCAATTCTAAGCAAGTTTCATATAGAGCACACTCAAAACGGAGCAATGGTTCAACACATACACTCTATACAAGTTTAAAGGACAAGCTGTCCAAAACAACAACTAGGCATCTAGCAAGCATCAAAACAATATGCTACAGTATCTCAACGTGAAAACAAAAGGCATAGACATGAATTACAGGTAAAGCATGACAAAACATGAACACTGAGCTATCTCCATAAATCAATAGAACATGCTCAAAAGGACATGGCAAGATTGCAAATAATAACAGTTTCAGTCATTAGCAGAAATAACATCAGGTTGCAATGTTTAGAGCTATTAAAAAATATGTTACAGAAACTTATCATGGCAAACAAAGGCATCGCATGAATCTACTAATTGCATATAACAAAAGTCCCTTACTGACCATGAGCCAAAAGGGCACAGAAAATATGATGGCACCCTCACCACAGAGCAAGTGATATGATAGATCCATACATAGCAGGAACAACAATAAATAGGCATGTTGGTGAGCTTGAACCACTCACGACAGAGCAATACATGGCATGGCAAGACAACCAACAGTAATAAGGCATGTTTATGAAGCTAAGAATGGCAAGAAAAAGTTCATAGGGTGCATGGATCACTAGCAAAACACATGGCAAAACTGGACTTAATGTTAACAGGCTGACAACAACATTATTTAGCAACTTTAGAGCAAGATTATAACAAGCTATGGCAGGCTATAAATGCAACCAGGGGCATTCATGGATAGAGCATGACATTTATAAAAAATCATCCTTATTGAACATCTCCAGATTATGCATGGAATGACTTGTAGCAGCAGGTTTACATAGCATCATGATATAGCAGATTCAGCCTAGCAAAACAGTAACAGCAAGTACCCTACTTCACGAGCTCGATGCACTCAGTACAAGAGTCACAAAAATACATGAAAGACACCACTTTGAAGATGGCATGATTTTGTTCAAAACACATGTAGAGCTTATGCTCATAGGATGCACACACAAAATGCAACAAAAATGACAGATCACCAAGTTATAACAGTTTCAGCAGATTAACATCATATAGCACTCTTGCAACAATGATTAGGGCATCAACATGAACTCAAACAAACATGGCACAATGGAATGAAATGAAGAGCATCTCACAACGAACAATTTGATGTATTACGCGCACAAAATGGAGCAGTGTGCATGGAGTTATGACATGTCGAACAGGGCAACATAATGCAGAAATAAAAGGACTTGGCAGAAAAATTGGGGTCAACCTCATATCTACACGGATATCGAGGCGAGGCGGATCTCGCCGGAGAACACGCCGGAGATGGGGGAGACGGCCGGAGACGAGGAAGGGGAGGTCACCGGAGCGGGGGCCGGCGAGGGGGGGCGCTGGATCCGGGACGGCGCGGTCCGGATCTGGCCGGAGACGGCGCGGGGCGCGGCACCACACGGCGGCGGAGCTTGGCGGCGCG
>NC_041383.1:701554739-701630605 GCF_002162155.2 Triticum dicoccoides
AGGGGGCGCCCGCGCTGGAGGCGCGCGATGGCGCGGCGGCGGGGTCCGGCGAGCACGGGGCTCGGGCGCCCGCGGGGCGGCGGCGGCGGCGGATGAAACGTCCGGCGGCGCAGAGGGAAAATGATCTAGGGTTCATCCGCGAATTTCGGGGGAGGATGTGTTTATATAGGTAGAGGGAGTTAGGAGGCTCCAAATAAGGTGTGGTTTTTGGCCACGCGATCGTGATCGAATGGCGGAGAGCATGGAGGGGGTTTGGAAAGGTTATTGGGCCACTTTGGAGGGGTGTTGGGCTGCACACAAAAGAGGGCTTTACGGTTCCCCGGTTAACCGTTGGAGTATCAAACGACCTTCAAATGGAACGAAACTTGACAGGCAGTCTACCGGTGGTGTACCAAGGCCGCTTGGCAAATCACGGTCCATTCTGAGAATGTTTAATACCCGCACACGAAAAGAGGTAAAAGGGGGCGCCGGGGGGACATAGGAGTGTCGGATTGCAAAACGGACAACGGGGAAAATGCTCGGATGCATGAGACGAACACGTATGCACAAAGAGATGCACATGATGACATGACAAAATGCAACACGCAAACAAATGACATGGCAACACTGACGAATAACTGGAAGACACCTGGCGCAGCGAATCCGAGGCGTTACAACTTGCGAGAGAGAAAACGAGTCAAGTAGGCGACAAAGACAAAGAGTCATAGGTCAGGGATGGCAACAACGCTAAAAGCAACTTCCAATAAAACTTCAAATAAGGACGAACAAGCCAACTGCAGAAAGCAAATGGAAAAGCCGCGTCTAGCACCTAATCTAGTTTTCAACGTCTTCTCACCAGCGCGGAGCTAAATGCTGCTACTGGGCGTGGGTGGGAGCCCCCGAGGCCCGAGGGCGGCTCTCCGGAGACTCCGGGGCGTGTACAGACCCAACTCATTATTGCGTGAGAGTGTCACGGGCGGCGAGCTTCACAGGCATTGGCCTTCTTCACAGGCTCCGGGCCTTTCTCGGGGCGATGAGCTTCACAGGCGTTGGCCTTCTTCACAGGCACCGGGCCCTTCTTCAAGGGTAGAACTTCTGGAGGTGCTGCATGTTCCACGCATTCGGGATGGACACCCCCTCCTGAGTCTCCAAGCGTGTGGCGCCAGGCCTGGAGACATGAACAACCTTGAACGGGCCCTCCCACATGGGCGAGAGCTTGTGCAGCCCCTTCCTGGAGAGCACCCCGTCTGAGCATGAGGTCACCTACCTCGAGGGTCCTAGGGCGAATGCTGCGGCAGTGGTACCGCCGCAACACCTGTTGGTATCTTGCAGCCCGAAGCGTAGCCTGCCGACGGCGTTCCTCTCCTAGCACGAGGTCCACCCCCCGCATGGCGTCCTGCTGTGCTTTGTCAAAAGCCAGGACCCACGCGGAGCGATGCCTGACCTCGTGAGGAAGGACCGCCTCAGCACCATAGACGAGGAAGAACGGGGTTTCGCCTGTCGACTTGGTAGCGGTTGTGTGGATAGACCATAGCACGGACTGAAGCTTGTCGTGCCAGCCCCTGCCGCAGGCCTCCAGTTTCTTCTTGAAGGTCCGGGTTTTGAGGCCTTTCAGGACCTCCGCGTTGACGCATTCTGCTTGGCTGTTGCTCCGAGGGTGTGCCACCGAGGCGTAGCATATCTGCATTCCAAGGTTAGCACAATATGTTTTGAAGAGATTGCTGGTGAACTGCGAACCGTTGTCGGTGATGATGTGATTAGGCACCCCAAACCGACTCACGAGGCCCTTGATGAACTTGACCGCCAAGCCAGCCAGGATGGTGCGGACAACTTCCACCTCTGCCCACTTTGTGAACTTGTCAATAGCAACGTAGAGGTAGCGGTAGCCCCCTGGCGCCCGAGGAAACGGGCCAAGGATGTCCAGTCCCCAAACAGCGAACGGCCATGAGAGGGGAATGGTCTGAAGGCCCTGAGTTGGCTGGTGGATCTGCTTGGCGTGGAATTGACAGGCTTCACAAGCCTTCACCAGCTCGATCGCGTCGTTGAGTGCTGTTGGCCAATAGAACCTGCTGTGAAACGCCTTGCCGACGAGTGTCCATGAGGACGAGTGGTGCCCGCAGTCTCCACCATGAATGTCTGCCAGTAACTCTTTCCCTTGCTCCCTGGAGATGCAACGCAGGGAAACGTCATTCGGCTGCTTTCGATAGAGCTCTCCGTCTTGGATGCAGTAGGTCGTGGCCTGCCACACCACGCGTTTCGCGTCCTCCTCCTTTTCTAGCAGAATCCCTTGCATCAAGTAATCCTTGAACTCCGTGGTCTAACATCCCTCCTGAGGCTCCAGCGCCAGGAGCAGGCGCGCTCCTAAGGTCGGGCCACAGGCCGGGGCTCCCGAGGCAGGCGGTTGAGGGAGCTCCTCCCGAGGCTGCGTTGTGCTTGATAGTGATGGTGCCGCTGAAGGTTTGAAGAGTCGTTCCTCGAAGACGCCAGGCTCCTGAGGCAACCGCCTGGACGCCCTCCTAGCGATGTCATCAGCCTCTTGATTGGTGTCGCGACGCACATGCTGCAACTCCAACCCGCAAAATTGTTTCTCCATTCTGCGGACCTCCGCAAGATACGCTTCCATGTGTTTGTCCTTTGACTCGTACACCTTGTTGGAGAAGTTGATGAGGAGTTATGAGTCGCCCTTGATGATGAGGCGCTTTACCCCCAAGGCGGCTGCAGCTTTCAAGCCTGCTATCAGGCCCTCGTATTCTGCTATGTTGTTGGAGACCTTCTCTCCGTGCTGGAAGCAGAGCTGCACGGCATAGTAGAACTTGTCCTGAGTGGGATATATGAGTACTGCGCCAGCCCCCGCGCCATGTCACGAGAACGCCCCGTCGAAGTACATGACCTAGCCGTCTGGCGCTTCACTTCCTGGGGAAAGCGACCGATCCTCGCCCGCTTCGAGCCTTGGTGCCTCCGTCCATTCTGCCACAAAATCTGCAAGTGCGGCTCCCTTGATGACTCTGGTCGTGCTGAATTCCAGCTAAAATGCTTGCAACTCGATGTTCCATTTAGCGACCCTTCCAGCTGAGTTGGGGCTCCTGAGTACCCTTTCCAAGGGATATGCCGAGACGACCTTGATGGGATGGCCTTGAAAGTAGTGCCGCAGCTTGCGTGAGGCCACTAGCAATGCAAGGAGGAGTTTCTGGGGCATGGGGTATCGCGTCATTGCGTCCCGCAGCACCATGCTAACGAAGTACACGGGGTGCTCGATGAGGTTGAGGGTGCTGGCGTGGCCTGCGTCTTCCGGAGGTCGAGGTGCCTCCCGAGGCGACGAAGCCCCTAGCGCCTGGTCGCCTGGCGGGGCCTCCTCCGCTCTGGGTGCGTCCCGCTGCTGAGGCCGATCCCCATATGCCACGGTCACGGTCTTCGCAGGCTTCCTTGGCTTTGCTCCGCTTCGGCCGGGGCCGCGGCCGGCATAGCCTTGGCCCGGCGCTCCTCCCTGACCGCCACCAGGGCTGCGCTGGCGGAGTAAGGCATGGTTGCAAGGTAGAGCACCAAGGGCTCCTGAGGGCGCGGAGCCACCATCACCGGAGGGCTGGTAAGGTACTTCTTAAGATCTTGGAATGCCTTGTCGGCCTCCTCTGTCCATTCGAATGGGCCCTTCTTCTTCATCAGCTTGAAGAAGGGCAGTGCTCGCTCCCCCAGCTTGGAGATGAAGCGTCCCAACGCGGTTACTCGCCCGGTGAGCTTATGCATTTCTCTAAGGGTCTTCGGTGGACTCATGTCTTCGGTTGCCTTGACCTTCTCTGGGTTAGCCTCGATACCCCGGTGGGACACGAGGAAGCCCAAGAGCTTGCCCGAGGGGACTCTGAATACGCACTTCTCCGGGTTGAGCCGCAGATCCACTTCACGGAGGCTCGCAAAGGTTTCTTCTAGGTCCTGTATCAGGGTTTTCGCCTCCCGAGACTTCACCATGATGTCATCGACATAGGCCTCGGCATTCCTCCCGAGCTGCCGGCCCAAGGCGATGTGCATCAGTCGCTGAAAGGTCGTGCCCGCGTTGCGCAACCCGAACGGCATGCAGGTATAGCAGTATACTCCACACGGGGTTAGGAAGGCCGTTTTCTCCACGTCTTCTACCATCATCTTGATCTGGTGATAGCCCGAGAAGGCATCTAGGAAGCACAACAGGTCACACTCGATGGTAGAATCGACGATCTGGTCGATGTGAGGGAGCGGGAATGGATCCTGTGGGCAGGCCTTGTTGAGGTTGGTGAAGTCGACACACATACGTTCCTTTCCTCCCTTTTTCGGCACAACAACAGGGTTGGCCAGCCATTCAGGATAGCGAACTTCGCGAATGACGCTTGCTGCCTCTAACTTGCGGGTTTCTTGGACGATGAAGGCCTGCTTCTCGATGGACTGTTGCCTTGCCTTCTGCTTCACGGGGCGCACGTTGGGGCATACGTCGAGATGGTGTTTAATCACATCCCTTGGGACCCCTGCTAGCTGATCAGGTTCCCACGCAAACACCTCCTTGTTTGCGCGCAGAAACTTCACCAGGCCCCCTCCTGCTCAGGACCGAGGTTGGCACCTATGGTGAAGGTGGCGCCAGAGGATCCATCCTCGTCGACGAGTACTTGCTTGGTCTCTGCCTTGTCTTGGCTGAATAGCTGCTTCTTCTTGGACGGCGCAGCCCCCTTAGGCTCGAGGGTATCTGCGCTAGCGGGCTGCGCCGCCGCGGCCGTCTTGAAAGCGAGCTTGAGTGCCTGCAGCGCATCCCTTGTGTCTCCGGACATAGTAAGGACGCCGCTGCTCCCGGGCATCTTCATGAGGTTGTAAGTCGGGTGAGTCGCTGCCATGAACTGGGCCAAGGCTGGGTAGCCGAGGATGGTGTTGTACGGGAGGCTGATGGGGGCGATGTCGAAGTCGACCAGATCTGTGCGGAAGTTGTCGTGGGTGCCGAAGGTCACCGGGAGGCGGATCTGCCCCAGGGAGCCGGTGAAACTGCCTCCGATGCCCGAGAAGGGCCTGCTGGGTTGGAGCCACTCTAGCGGCACGTGGAGGAGGCTGAAGGCCTCCACCAAGAGCACGTTGAGGACGGCACCACCGTCGATGAGGGTCCTGGTGACGGCCACCTAGCAGATGGTGGGGGTGCATAGCATCGGGAGTGCGCCCGAACAGGCAGTGTTGGAGGGGTGATTGTCCGAGCTGAAGGTCAAATCAGCCTTGGGTGCCACCGAACCCGGGGGAGCTTCACGGCGCTTGAGGACGGCGTCGATCTGGCGGACGAACGGCTTGACGTGGTAGCTCGAAGGTGGTGCCTGCGATCCTCCCAGGAGGGCTGCGACGACTGGGGGCGCTGGCGCAGCATGGTGGGTGAGGAAGAAGTTGCGCAACCCCTCCCAGGAGGCCACAGAAGCCGCTGGCAGGTGGAGCAGCCACATGCGTGGGACGCCGGTGAGGGCCATGGGCAGCAAGTTAGCCATGACCCTGTCGTCGCCTCCGGCCTTGAGGACGACTTCTTCATACGCTAGCAGGAAGGCCAGCGGATCAGCCGCGCCGTCGTAGCGCGGCGGCATGTCCGGCTTGAACTTGTTCGGCCACCGCATCTGTCGCAGGGCGGGGGCCAGGGCTCGGAGCCCCTGGTCCCTGCGCAGGCGTCGATAGCCGTAGCAGGCGTTGCGTTGCCCGCCATGAGGGCGGAGCATGGTGCTGATGGAGAACGGGTAGACGGCAGGGAGAGCTCCGGCGCACCCCTACCTGGCGTGCCAAATGTCGGATGTTGGGTTCCAGCAGACCCTTAAGCTTCGAACTCTGGGGTGCGCGCGAAGATCTTCCCCCTACCGATTCACGTCCGATCGCCTCGCGAGAATCTAAGCTAGAACGATGAACAACACGAGGGACACGAGATTTATACTGGTTCGGGCCACCGTTGTGGTGTAATACCCTACTCCAGTGTGTGGTGTGGTGGATTGCCTCAGGGGCTGATGATGAACAGTACAAGGGAAGAACAGCCTCACGAGAGGTGTTCTTGAGCTGGTGCGATGAACTGCTTGGGTGAGTTCGATCGCCTCTCGGTCTAATGAGCACTCGATGGGGTCTCTCATTTCCCCCTGTGGTGGCTAGTCCTATTTATAGAGGCCCTGGTCCTCTTCCCAAATATTAAGCGGGAAGGGCGCCAACAACGGTCATTTTGAAGGGGAACATATAGTACAAGTTATCCTGACTAAAGTTGGTCTTCGGCTGCCAAAGGCACTGGTGATGACGCCGTCTTGGGCTTCACGGTGACCTCCATCCTGCCACTCTGCTGGTCTTGGTCTCGTTGCACCGAAATGGCAACCTTTGCCTGATACCTCGGTACTCCAAGCATGTGCTTGCCCCCTTTGCACCAAAAAGGAAACAAGGACATTGCGCAGGCCGGCGCCCACTTGGCGCCCGCCTGGTCTCGATCGTCATGGCTTGCGTCACGAGCACCTCGCGAGGTACCCTGCCTTGATCTCTCCGCCTCCTCGCGAGCCCGCCTGGCGAGGCCGTTCCTGAGGAAGTCGTGTGTCGTCCGCCCCGCGAGGCTTGGCCCCTCGCGAGGGTCTTAAGTCTTGCGCTGATGAAGATGGGCCGTACTGGGCCACCACTCGAGCCACGCCGCAGGCCGCAGGCAGGCAAGTCTGGGGACCCCCGTTCCCAGAACGCCGACAGTAGTACCAACTTGCTATTGCTTCTGCATGTTGTTTATTTTGCGAGATCGTGTCTTGTGTTTTTTACCTCGGTCGCCCGTAGAGCAGTGTCATGAACGATTGTCATAGTAGTTTGAGGTACTTCCTCCGTCCGAAAAAACTTGTCTCAAACTTGTCCCTCAAATGGATGTATCTAGCACTAACTTGATGCTAGATACATCCATTTAAGGGATAAGCTTTTTCGGACGGAGGGAGTATGTGCCTTGTGAATGCAGTTGCAAATGTGTGACTGAAACTGAGACAACAAAGTTTTGCCACAAGATTTTGCCATATCATAGAATGTAAGATTCAAACTGTGGCACACACTTGGCATGTACAATACTCTTGGATTTATTTCAGGCAGTCGCTTTTGAACGCGGTCGTGTTTCCCCTCCACTGTCATAACCATGGCCTTCCCTTGATTACCATAACATTGGCCTCTAAGGCAGAACATCATTAACATTCAAATAAAAACACTAAGTGCATTAGTTGTCAAAAAGTCACACCCCTAATATATCATCCATGTTGCAAAACTCTAGGAAAAAATTCACCGTGTTCGGCATGTTTACTCACCTCATAATTGAAGTCAATTGTTTCTCATGGCTAACACCAAGGGTACAACCTAGAATTATAGAGAAATATTTGGCATCTTTACGGTATTTGCAAGAGGATAAAAACTCATTCTGAATCTTATGGCCCAAATAGTTATGGTGACTACTAATCTGGATGTGGGTAATATGGTCTTGCACTTTATGATCAGAGTCTATTCACTGCTTTACGGAGGGAGTAGTTTACAATAGACCAACCATCCACCTCTCTTTTACTCTAAACTTTCTTGAGAAAAATATAAGCTTGTGAAAAATGTGTAGAAGTATTATTTGAAGGAAACAAGATATTCCCTTTTGTAGGCCCTTTTTCAACTAGAGTGTGTGTAGATTGCCGGCCACAGTTACAATACAGTTACTACGTACCGGAATTAATCAGAACGAGATACAGTTATGTAGCAGAGACAGAGGAGGGACGACGAGGGGATCCATTGCTTGCTTCAGTTGTGTCGCCGGCAGTTTGCTCGGACCTCGCCGGGCTGGTTGAGCGCGCTCATCCTCAGCATGGAGCTCACGAACGCCCTGAAGAAGGCGTCCTGCCGCGCCGCGTACAGCGCCACGAACCGCCGCGTCTTGGGGTGCGTCAGCAGCACCTCGTCGGAGGACAGCAGCCCGCGCCCGCTCTGCAGCATCCGGTAGTAGGCGTTGTCGAAGGTGGCGGACGTGGGGTCCATCCCCGACCCGGCGCCCCTGGCCGTGTTGTTGGCCGGGCACGCCCTGCGCAGCGCGGCCGCGAAGGACGGGTTCAGCGCCGGGTCCACGTCGGCGCCGGGCCGGAAGCCGTGGATGCGGCTCTGGAAGGAGGAGCAGTGCGCGAACCCCAGCGTGTGGCCGCCGGAGAGCACCACCAGGTCCTTGACCGACATCCCCAGCGCGTGGAACGCCTGCCTGAGCTGGTCGAAGCTGGCCCCGGGCCCCGGCAGCGCCGAGGTGGTGTCGCTGGCCAGCGACACCCGTCCGTCCCCGCGCCCCAGCAGCGGCGACCAGGACGGGCCGCCGGAGAGCGCGACGGCGTCCCTGGCGGCGAGCGCGAGGATGTCGGCGCAGGAGACGACGCCCGGGCACATGGCCTCCACGGCCTGCTTGGCGTTGTCGATGACGAAGAAGGCGTGCAGCGAGGCGTTGGGCGGACCGTCCTTCTCCGCCGTGTTGGTGGCCGTGGAGTCGATGAGGACGGAGGCGTCGCACCCCCGGACGAAGCAGTCGTGGAAATGCAGGCGGAGCAGGCCGGCCGGCACGGTGCGGTCCTTGGCCACGGCCTGCCTGACAGCCGCGGCCACGGCCGCCTCGGCCCTCGGGCAGCTCTGCCGGTAGTGGTCCAGGCTCAGGGCATCGCCGCCGCCGCCGCCCAGGCTCACTATAGCTAGCGCTAGAAGCACTGAGCCGAGCGGCGCCCGTGGCCAGGGCCAGGCCCAGGTGCGGCAGCGATCAGGATGCAGCTGCGGCGCCATTAAGTGTGCTGGCTAGTCTGAGCAGCTGCTGCTGCATGTGTCTGGCAGAGAGGGTGAGCTAGCTAGGAGGATATATCCGATCGCCGCCGCATGGTGGTGGCCTAATCAAACAATCGATGAACCAAATCTGTGAGTGCAACGCATGCATGTGATGTATGCCCAGCCAAGCTATCTATCTGGGCTGTGGTACTCCAAGTGGTATCTCGTATGTATACAAGAGAGGCTGGGTACAATGCTTGGGTACATCAGAATATCAGATAGGCCGGCAGTATGGACACAATGCGTGGGTACATAACAGTAGTCAAAGGCACAACCCTCTGTTGCAACAGCTACATTTACAACCACGCAAAAAAAAAAAAACAGCTACATTTACAGATCATTTTCATTCAAAGGTGAAATCTGAAGGATTTTTACATTTGTCACCACGACAGTGCTCACTATCGTTGTCAATTACCATTCTTACAATTGGGGGCTGGCTACAAATAAGTCGCCTGAAAATTGAATTGCGCAAAGTCGATTTTGTGGTTGTTAGATGAGGCTCCGTCATCTTATACCTCGAGTTAGTCCCTTCTCTTCTCCCTCCTCTATCGCCTGCAGCACGCAACGTCCCTCCATTCCCTTAGCCCCCCGCCGCCCACCACCACCCTCCCACCACAACCACAACCACACACACAGTCGAACTTGTCATCGTCCAAGGCCTTCCCTCTAAGCGACGTTGACCTCCAGTTTCGACGTCGACTACATCCACACCTGTCAACCATCTAACTCGTCTCTGCCGGCTATGACTCGTTACTGGTCGAGGCCTTGCCGGCGCCAGCGGCAGCCCGGTGTTGCGCATCTTCCTTCTCCCCTGAATTGACTCTCCCAATTCTTAACAACTTACGTCTGGCTAGCTTTTCGTAAGATGTTTGAAACATACAATGTAACGATTACGTTCAGAACACAAACAGATCCGTCTAATAAGAGCATCTACAACCGGATATATCTCATCCAGCCCTCAAACATCCGTACACATGTCCGGGCGCATCCGTGGGCACTGACCGATCATCTCTCATTTGGCTGCTGCCACAGTTGTGTTGGGGATCGTAGCAGAAATTTAATTTTTTTTACGTATCACCAAGATCAATCTATGGAGTCATCTAGCAATGAGAGAGAGGAGTGCATCTACATACCCTTGTAGATCGCGAGCGGAAGCGTTCAAAAGAACGGGGTTGATGGAGTCGTACTCGTCGTGATCCAAATCACCGATGATCCTAGCGCCAAACGGACGGCACCTCCGCATTCAACACACGTACGGAGCGGTGACGTCTCCTCCTTCTTGATCCAGCAAGGGGGAAGGAGAGGTTGAGGAAGAGAATTCCAACAGCAGCACGACGTCGTGGTGGTGATGGAGCGGCAGTACTCCGGCAGGGCTTCGCCAAGCTCTTGATCGGAGGAGGAGAGGTGTTGGGGAGGGGAGGGGCTGCGCCTTGGATGTGGTGTGCAGCCCTCCCCTCGCCCCTCTATTTATAGGGGAAGGGGGAAGGGGGCCGGCCCCCTCTAGATGAGATCTAGAGGGGGGGCAGCCAAGGGGAGGGGGCTTGCCCCCCAAGCAAGGGGGGCGCCCCCTCTAGGGTTCCCCCCCAAACCCTAGGCGCATGGGGCCAAGGGGGGATGCGCCAAGCCCTCCAGGGGCTGGTTCCCTACCCACTACGGCACATGAGACCCTCCGAGAGAGGTGGCCCCTTCTGGTGGACCCCTGGAACCCGTCCGGTGGCCCCGGTACAATACCGATATGCCCCCGAACTTTTTCGGTGACCGTATGACAACTTCCCACATATAAATCTTCACCTCCGGACCATTCCGGAACTCCTCGTGGCGTCCGGGACCTCATCCGGGACTCCGAACAACATTCGGTAATCACTTACAAGTCTTCCTAATAACCCTAGCGTCACCGAACCTTAAGTGTGTAGACCCTACGGGTTCGGGAATCACGCAGACATGACCGAGACAGCTCTCCGGCCAATAACCAACATCGGGATCTGGATACCCATGTTGGCTCCCACATGTTCCACGATGATCTCATCGAATGAACCACGATGTCGAGGATTCAAGTAATCCCGTATACAATTCCCTTTGTCAATCGGTACGTTACTTGCCCGAGATTCGATCGTCGGTATCCCAATACCTCGTTCAATCTCGTTACCGGCAAGTCACTTTACTCGTACCGTAATGCATGATCCCGTGACCAACCACTTGGTCACATTGAGCTCATTACGATGATGCATTACCGAGTGGGCCCAGAGATACCTCTCCGTCATACGGAGTGACAAATCCTAGTCTCGATCCGTGCTAACCCAACAGACACTTTCGAAGATACCTGTAGTATACCTTTATAGCCACCTAGTTACGTTGTGACGTTTGGTACACCCAAAGCACTCCTACGATATCCGGGAGTTACACGATCTCATGGTCTAAGGAAATGATACTTGACATTAGAAAATCTCTAGCAAACGAACTACACGATCTTGTGCTATGCTTAGGATTGGGTCTTGTCCATCACATCATTCTCCCAATGATGTGATCCCGTTATCAACGATATCCAATGTCCATGGTCAGGAAACCATAACCATCCATTGATCAATGAGCTAGTCAACTAGAGGCTCACTAGGGACATGTTGTGGTCTATGTATTCACACATGTATTACGATTTCTGGATAACACAATTATAGCATGAACAATAGACAATTATCATGAACAAGGAAATATAATAATAACCATTTTATTATTGCCTTTAGGGCATATTTCCAACAGTCTCCCACTTGCACTACAGTCAATAATCTAGTTACATTGTGATGAATTGAACAACCATAGAGTTCTGGTGTTGATCATGTTTTGCTCGCGGAAGAGGTTTAGTCAACGGATCTGCGACATTCAAATCTGTATGCACTTTGCAAATATCTATGTCTCCATCTTGAACATTTTCACGAATGGAGTTGAAGCAACGCTTGATGTGTCTGGTCTTCTTGTGAAACCTGGGCTCCTTGGCAAGAGCAATGGCTCCAGTGTTGTCACAGAAGAGAGTCATCGGCCCCGACGCATTGGGAATAACTCCTAGGTTGGTAATGAACTCCTTCATCCAGATCGCTTCATGTGCTGCCTCCGAGGCTGCCATGTATTCCGCTTCACATGTAGATCCCGCCACGACGCTTTGCTTGCAACTGCACTAGCTTACTGCTCCACCGTTTAAAATATATACGTATCCGGTTTGTGACTTAGAGTCATCCAGATCTGTGTCGAAGCTAGCGTCGACGTAACCCTTTACGACGAGCTCTTCATCACCTCCATAAACGAGAAACATATCCTTAGTCCTTTTCAGGTACTGCAGGATATTCTTGACCGCTGTCCAGTGTTCCATGCCGGGATTACTTTGGTATCTTCCTATCAAACTTACGACAAGGTTTACATCAAGTCTGGTACACAGCATGGCATACATAATAGACCCTATGGCCGAGGCATAGGAGATGACACTCATCTTTTCTCTATCTTCTGTCGTGGTTGGGCATTGAGCCGAGCTCAATTTCACACCTTGCAACACAGGCAAGAACCCCTTCTTGGGCTGATCCATATTGAACTTCTTCAATATCTTATCAAGGTATGTGCTTTATGAAAGACCTATGAGGTGTCTCGATCTATCTCTATAGATCTTGATGCCTAATATGTAAGCAGCTTCTCCAAGGTCCTTCATTGAAAAACACTTATTCACTTATTCAAGTAGGCCTTAATGCTGTCCAAAAGTTCTATATCATTTTGTTGGGGAACGTAGCAGAAATTCAAAATTTTCCTACGTAACACCAAGATCTATCTATGGAGAGACCAGCAACGAGTAGATAGAGAGTGCATCTACATACCCTTGTAGATCGCTAAGCGTAAGCGTTCAAGTGAACGGGGTTGATGGAGTCGTACTCGCCGTGATTCAAATCACCGATGATCCTAGTGCCGAACGGACGGCACCTCCGCGTTCAACACACGTACAGCCCGGTGACGTCTCCCACGCCTTGATCCAGCAAGGAGAGAGGGAGAGGTTGAGGAAGACTCCATCCAGCAGCAGCACAACGGCGTGGTGGTGGTGGAGGAGCGTGGCAATCCCGCAGGGCTTCGCCAAGCACCATGGGAGAAGAGGAGAAGAACTTGGGAGAGAGGGAGGGGCTGCACCAAAGGCATAAGGTGTGTTTGGGAGGCCCTCCTACCCCTCTATATATAGGGATCCCAAGGGGGGGTGCGCCAGCCCCTAGGAGATCCAATCTCCAAGGGGGCGGCGGCCAGGGGAGGAGTCCTCCCCCCCCAAGGCACCTAGGAGGTGCCTTCCCCTGCTGGGACTCTTCCTTTAGGGTTTCCCCAGGCGCATGGGCCTCTTGGTGCTGGTGCCCTTGGCCCATGTAGGCCAAGGCGCACCCCCTACAGCCCATGTGGCCCCCCGGGGCAGGTGGCCCCACCCGGTGGGCCCCCGGGACCCTTCCGGTGGTCCCGGTACAATACCGATGACCCCGAAACTTGTCCCGATGGCCGAAACAGGACTTCCTATATATAAATCTTTACCTCCGGACCATTCCGGAACTCCTCGTGACGTCCGGGATCTCATCCGGGACTCCGAACAACATTCGGTAACCACATACAAGCTTCCTTTATAACCCTAGCGTCATCGAACCTTAAGTGTGTAGACCCTACGGGTTCGGGAGACATGCAGACATGACCGAGACGTTTCTCCGGTCAATAAACAACAGCGGGATCTGGATACCCATGTTGGCTCCCACATGTTCCACGATGATCTCATCGGATGAACCACGATGTCAAGGACTTAATCAATCCCGTATTCAATTCCCTTTGTCTATCGGTATGTTACTTGCCCGAGATTCGATCGTCGGTATCCAATACCTTGTTCAATCTCGTTACCGGCAAGTCACTTTACTCGTTCCGTAACACATCATCCCGTGATCAACTCCTTGGTCACATTGCGCATATGATGATGTCCTACCGAGTGGGCCCAGAGATACCTCTCTGTTTACACGGAGTGACAAATCCCAGTCTCGATCCGCATAAAACAATAGATACTTTCGGAGATACCTGAAGTGTACCTTTATAGTCACCCAGTTACGTTGTGACGTTTGATACACCCAAAGCACTCCTACGGTATCCAGGAGTTACACGATCTCATGGTCAAAGGAAGAGATACTTGACATTGGCAAAGCTCTAGCAAATGAACTACACGATCTTTTGTGCTAGTCTTAGGATTGGGTCTTGTCCATCACATCATTCTCCTAATGATGTGATCCCGTTATCAACGACATCCAATGTCCATAGCCAGGAAACCATGACTATCTGTTGATCACAACGAGCTAGTCAACTAGAGGCTCACTAGGGACATATTATGGTCTATGTATTCACACGTGTATTACGATTTCCGGATAATACAGTTATAGCATGAATAAAAGACAATTATCATGAACAAGGAAATATAATAATAATACTTTTATTATTGCCTCTAGAGCATATTTCCAACAGTCTCCCACTTGCACTAGAGTCAATAATCTAGTTCACATCGCCATGTGATTAACACTCACAGGTCACATCGCCATGTGACTAACACCCAAGAGTTTACTAGAGTCAGTAGTCTAGTTCACATCACTATGTGATTAACACTCAATGAGTTTTATGTTTGATCATGTTGCTTGTGAGAGAGGCTTTAGTCAACGGGTCTGAACCTTTCAGATCCGTGTGTGCTTTACAAATCTCTATGTCATCTCCTAGATGTAGCTACCACGCTCTATTTGGAGCTAATCCAAATAACTGTTCTACTTGGAGCTATTCTAAATTGTTGCTCCATTATATGTATCCGGTATCTCTTCTTAGAGCTATCCGGATAGGTGTCAAGCTTGCATTGACGTAACCCTTTACGACGAACTCTTTTACCACCTCCATAATCGAGAAAATTCCTTAGTCCACTAGTTACTAAGGATAACTTTGACCGCTGTCCTGTGAGCCATTCTTGGATCACTCTTGTACCCCTTGACTGACTCATGGCAAGGCACACTTCAGGTGCGGTACACAGCATAGCATACTGAAGAGCCTACGTCTTAAGCATAGGGGACGACCTTCGTCCTTTCTCTCTATTCTGCCGTGGTCGAGCTTTAAGTCTTAACTTCGTACCTTACAACTCAGGCAAAAACCCCTTCTTTGACCTGTCCATCTTGAACACCTTCAAGATCATGTCAAGGTATGTGCTCATTTGAAAGTATTATTAAGCATTTTGATCTATCCTTATAGATCTTGATGCTCAATGTTCAAGTAGCTTAATCCAGGTTTTCTATTAAAAAACACCTTTCAAATAACCCTATATGCTTTCTAGAAATTCTACATCATCTCTGATCATCAATATGTCAACAACATATACTCATCAGAAATTCTATAGTGCTCCCACTCACTTCTTTGGAAATACAAGTTTCTCATAAACTTTGTACAAACCCAAAAAATTTTGATCATCATCAAAGCATACATTCCAACTCCGAGATGCTCACTCCAGTCCTTAGAAGGATTGCTGGAGCTTTGCATACTTATTAGCATCTTTCGGGATTGACAAAACCTTCCGGTTGTATCACATACAACCTTTCCTCAAGAAAATCGTCGAGGAAACAATGTTTTGACATCCTATCTGCAAGATTTCATAAATAATGCAGTAATCGCTAATATAATTCCAACAGACTCTTAGCATCGCTACGAGTGAGAAAATCTCATCGTAGTCAACTCCTTGAACTTGTCGGAAAACATCTTAACGACAAGTCGAGCTTTCTTAATGGTGACATTTACCATCATTGTCTGTCTTCCTTTTGAAATCCATTTGTACTCATTAGCCTTACGACCATCGAGCCGTTCTGCCAAAGTCTACACTTTGTTTTCATACATGGATCCTCTCTCGGATTTTATGGCTTCTAACCATTTGTCGGAATTCGGGCCCACCATCGCTTCTCCATAGCTCGTAGGTTCATTGTTGTCTAGCAACATGACCTTCAAGACAGGATCACCTTACCACTCCGAAGTAGTACGTGTCCTTGTCGTCCTACGAGGTTTGGTAGTGACTTGATCCGAAGTTTCATGATCAATATCATAAGCTTCCACTTCAATTGGTGTAGGTGCCACATGAACAACTTCCTGTGCCCTGCCACACACTAGTTGAAGAGACGGTTCAATAACCTCATCAAGTCTCCACCATCCTCCCACTCAACTCTTTCGAGAGAAACCTTTCCTCGAGAAAGGACCTGATTCAAGAAACAATCCATATTGCTTTCGGATCTGAATTAGGAGGTATACCCAACTGTTTTGGGTGTCCTATGAAGATGCATTTTATCCGCTTTGGGTTCGAGCTTATCAATCCTGAAACTTTTTTCACATAAGCGTTGCAGCCCCAAACTTTTAAGAAACGACAACTTAGGTTTCTCTAAACCATAATTCATACAGTGTCATCTCAACGGAATTACGTGGTGCCCTATTTAAAGTGAATGTGGTTGTCTCTAATGCCTAACCCATGAACAATAGTGGTAATTCGATAAGAGACATCATGGTACGCACCATATCCAATAGGGTGCAACTATGATGTTCGGACACACCATCACACTATGGTGTTCCAGGCGGTATTAATTGCGAAGCAATTTCCACAATGTCTTAATTGTGTGCCAAAACTCGTAACTCAGATATTCATCTCTATGATCATATCATAGGCATTTTATCCTCTTGTCACAATGATCTTCTACTTCACTCTGAAATTACTTGAACCATTCAATAATTCAGACTTGTGTTTCATCAAGTAAATATATTCAACATCTACTCGAATCATCTGTGAAGTAAGAACATAATGATATTCACTGCATGCCTCAGCACTCATTGGACTACACACATCAAAATGTGTTACTTCCAACAAGTTGCTATCTTGTTCCATCTTACTGAAACCGAGGCTTTTCAGTCATCTTGCCCATGTGGTATGATTTGCATATCTCAAGTGATTCAAAATCAAGTGAGTTCAAACGGTCCATTTGCATGGAGTTTCTTCATGCATATATACCAATAGACATGGTTCGCATGTCTCAGACTTTTAAAAAATGAGTGAGTCCAAAGATCCATCAACATGGAGCTTCTTCATGCGTTTTACACCATTATGACTTACATGGCAGTGCCACAAGTAAGTGGTACTATCATTACTATCTTATATCTTTTGGCATGAAAATGTGTATCACTACGATCGAGATTCAATAAACCATTCCTATAGGTGCAAGAGCACTTATTCAGGTTTAATACTAATCTTGATGGTAGAGGGAGCGTGCGATGCTTGATTATATCAAACTTGGAAACACTTCCAACACATATCGTCAGCTCTCCTTTAGCTAGTCTCCGTTTATTCCGTAGCCTTTTATTTCGAGTTACTAACACTTAGCAACCGAACCGGTATCTTATACCCTGGTGCTACTAGGAGTACTAGTAAAGTACACATTAACATAATGTATATCCAATATACTTCTATCGACCTTGCCAGCCTTCTCATCTACCAAGTATCTAGGGTAATTCTGCTCTAGTGACTGTTCCCCTTATTACAGAAGCACTTAGTCTCGGGTTTGGGTTCAACCTTGGGTTTCTTCACTGGAGCAGCAGCTGATTTGCCGTTTCATGAAGTATCCCTTCTTGCCCTTGCCCTTCTTGAAACTAGTGGTTTCACCAACCATCAATAATTGATGCTCCTTCTTGATTTCTACTTTCGCGGTGTCAAACATCGTGAATACCTCAAGGATCATCTTATTTATCCCTGATATATTATAGTTCATCACGAAGCTCTAGCAGCTCGGTGGCAATGACTTTGGGGAAACATCACTATCTCATCTGGAAGATTAACTCCCACTTGATTCAAGTGATTGTTGTACTCAGACAATCTGAGCACAAGCTCAACGATTGAGCTTTTCTCCCTTAGTTTGCAGGCTAAGAAAATCGTCGGAGGTCTTATACCTCTTGACGTGGGCACGAGCCTGAAATCCCAATTTCAGCCCTCGAAACATCTCATATGTTCCGTGACGTTTCGAAAACGTCTTTGGTGCCTCAATTCTAAACCGTTTAACTGAACTATCACGTAGTTATCAAAACGTGTATGTCCGATGTTCGTAACATCCACAAACGACGTTTGGGGTTCAGCACACTGAGCAGTGCATTAAGGACATAAGCTTTCTTCTGATCGCATAATCGCTACTATCAACTTTCAACTATATTTTCTCTAGGAACATATCTAAACAGTGGAACTAAAGCGCGAGCTTACGACATAATTTGCAAAAGGTCTTTTGACTATGTTCAGGATAATTAAGTTCATCTTATGAACTCCCACTCAGATAGACATCCGTCTGGTCATCTAAGTGATCACATGATCCGAGTCAACTAGGCCGTGTCCGATCATCACGTGAGACGGACTAGTTAACGTCGGTGAACATCTTCATGTTGATCGTATCTACTATACGACTCATGCTCGACCTTTCGGTCTCCGTGTTCCGAGGCCATGTCTGCACATGCTAGGCTCGTCAAGTTAACCCTAAGTGTTTTCGCTGTGTAAAACTGTCTTACACCCGTTGTATGTGAACGTAAGAATCCATCACACCCGATCATCACGTGGTGCTTAGAAGCGACGAACTGTAGCAACGGTGCACAGTTAGGGGAGAACACTTCTTGAAATTTTGTAAGGGATCATCTTATTTACTACCGTCGTCCTAAGCAAACAAGATGCATAAACATGATAAACATCACATGCAATCAAATAGTGACATGATATGGCCAATATCATTTTGCTCCTTTTGATCTTCATCTTCGGGGCTCCATGATCATCATCGTCACCGGCACGACACCATGATCTCCATCATCATGATCTCCATCATCGTGTCTTCATGAAGTTGTCACGCCAATGACTACTTCTACTTCTATGACTAACGCGTTTAGCAATAAAGTAAAGTAGCTTACATGGCGTTCTTCAATGACACGCAGGTCATACAATAAATAAAGACAACTCCTATGGCTCCTGCCGGTTGTCATACTCATCGACATGCAAGTCGTGAATCCTATTACAAGAACATGATCAATCTCATACATCACATATCATTCATCACATTCTTCTTGGCCATATCACATCACATAGCATACCCTGCAAAAACAAGTTAGACGTCCTCTAATTGTTGTTGCATGTTTTACGTGGCTGCTATGGGTTTCTAGCAAGAACGTTTCTTACCTACGCAAGACCACAACGTGATATGCCAATTGCTATTTACCCTTCATAAGGACCCTTTTCATCGAATCCGTTCCGACTAAAGTGGGAGAGACTGGCACCCGCTAGCCACCTTATGCACCAAGTGCATGTCAATCGGTGGAACCTGTCTCACGTAAGAGTACGTGTAAGGTCGGTCCGGGCCGCTTCATCCCACAATACCGTCGAAACAAGATTGGACTAGTAACGGTAAGCATATTGAACAACATCAACGCCCAAAACTACTTTGTGTTCTACTCGTGCAAAGAATCTACGCAATAGACCTAGCTCATGATGCCACTGTTGGGGAACGTAGCAGATATTCAAAATTTTCCTACGTAACACCAAGATCTATCTATGGAGAGACCAGCAACGAGTAGATAGAGAGTGCATCTACATACCCTTGTAGATCGCTAAGCGGAAGCGTTCAAGTGAACGGGGTTGATGGAGTCGTACTCGTCGTGATTCAAATCACCGATGATCCTAGTGCCGAACGGACGGCACCTCCGCGTTCAACACACGTACAGCCCGGTGACGTCTCCCACGCCTTGATCCAGCAAGGAGAGAGGGAGAGGTTGAGGAAGACTCCATCCAGCAGCAGCACAACGGCGTGGTGGTGGTGGAGGAGCGTGGCAATCCCGCAGGGCTTCGCCAAGCACCATGGGAGAAGAGGAGAAGAACTTGGGAGAGAGGGAGGGGCTGCACCAAAGGCATAAGGTGTGTTTGGGAGGCCCTCCTACCCCTCTATATATAGGGATCCCAAGGGGGGGGGTGCGCCAGCCCCTAGGAGATCCAATCTCCAAGGGGGCGGCGGCCAGGGGAGGAGTCCTCCCCCCCCCCAAGGCACCTAGGAGGTGCCTTCCCCTGCTGGGACTCTTCCTTTAGGGTTTCCCCAGGCGCATGGGCCTCTTGGGGCTGGTGCCCTTGGCCCATGTAGGCCAAGGCGCACACCCTACAGCCCATGTGCCCCCCCGGGGCAGGTGGCCCCACCCGGTGGGCCCCTGGGACCCTTCCGGTGGTCCCGGTACAATACCGATGACCCCGAAACTTGTCCCGATGGCCGAAATAGGACTTCCTATATATAAATCTTTACCTCCGGACCATTCCGGAACTCCTCGTGACGTCCAGGATCTCATCCGGGACTCCGAACAACATTCGGTAACCACATACAAGCTTCCTTTATAACCCTAGCGTCATCGAACCTTAAGTGTGTAGACCCTACGGGTTCGGGAGACATGGAGACATGACCGAGACGTTCTCCGGTCAATAAACAACAGCGGGATCTGGATACCCATGTTGGCTCCCACATGTTCCACGATGATCTCATCGGATGAACCACGATGTCAAGGACTTAATCAATCCCGTATTCAATTCCCTTTGTCTATCGGTATGTTACTTGCCCGAGATTCGATCGTCGGTATCCAATACCTTGTTCAATCTCGTTACCGGCAAGTCACTTTACTCGTTCCGTAACACATCATCCCGTGATCAACTCCTTGGTCACATTGCGCATATGATGATGTCCTACCGAGTGGGCCCAGAGATACCTCTCCGTTTACACGGAGTGACAAATCCTAGTCTCGATCCGCATAAAACAATAGATACTTTCGGAGATACCTGAAGTGTACCTTTATAGTCACCCAGTTACGTTGTGACGTTTGATACACCCAAAGCACTCCTACGGTATCCAGGAGTTACACGATCTCATGGTCAAAGGAAGAGATACTTGACATTGGCAAAGCTCTAGCAAATGAACTACACGATCTTTTGTGCTAGTCTTAGGATTGGGTCTTGTCCATCACATCATTCTCCTAATGATGTGATCCCGTTATCAACGACATCCAATGTCCATAGCCAGGAAACCATGACTATCTGTTGATCACAACGAGCTAGTCAACTAGAGGCTCACTAGGGACATATTATGGTCTATGTATTCACACGTGTATTACGATTTCCGGATAATACAGTTATAGCATGAATAAAAGAAAATTATCATGAACAAGGAAATATAATAATAATACTTTTATTATTGCCTCTAGAGCATATTTCCAACACATTTCCCATCAAAAGTATGTCATCTACATATAATATGAGAAATGCTACAGAGCTCCCACTCACTTTCTTGTAAATGCAGGCTTCTCCATAAGTCTGCATAAACCCAAACGCTTTGATCATTTCATCAAAGTGAATGTTCCAACTCCGAGATGCTTGCACCAGCCCATAGATGGAGCGCTGGAGCTTGCATACCTTGTTAGCATTCTTAGGATCTACAAAACCTTCCGGCTGCATCATATACAATTCTTCCTTAAGGAAGCCGTTAAGGAATGCCGTTTTGACGTCCATTTGCCATATCTCATAATCGTAGAATGCGGCAATTGCTAACATGATTCGAACGGACTTCAGCTTCGCTACGGGTGAGAAGGTCTCATCGTAGTCAACCCCTTGAACTTGTCGATAACCCTTAGCGACAAGTCGAGCTTTATAGATGGTAACATTACCATCCGCGTCCGTCTTCTTCTTAAAGATCCATTTATTTTCTATCGCTCGCCGATCATCGGGCAAGTCTGTCAAAGTCCACACTTTGTTTTCATACATGGATCCTATCTCGGATTGGCTTCAAGCCATTTGTTGGAATCTGGGCCCGCCATCGCTTCTTCACAATTCGAAGGTTCACCGTTGTCTAACAACATGATTACCAAGACAGGGTTGCCATACCATTCTGGTGTGCAACGTGTCCTTGTGGACCTACGAAGTTCAGTAGCAACTTGATCCGAAGTACCTTGATCATCATCATTAACTTCCTCTCTAGTCGGTGCAGGCACCACAGGAACATCTTCCTGAGCTGCACTACTTTCCGGTTCAAGAGGTAGTACTTCATCGAGTTCTACTTTCCTCGCACTTATTTCTTTCGAGAGAAAATCTTTCTCCAGAAAGGACCCGTTCTTGGCAACAAAGATCTCGCCTTCTGATCTAAGGTAGAAGGTATACCCAATGGTTTCCTTAGGGTATCCTATGAAGACGCATTTTTTCAATTTGGGTTCAAGCTTTTCAGGTTGAAGTTTCTTGACATAAGCATCGCATCCCCAAACTTTTAGAAACGACAACTTAGGTTTCTTCCCAAACCATAATTCATACGGTGTCATCTCAACGGATTTAGACGGTGCCCTATTTAAAGTGAATGTAGCTGTCTCTAGAGCGTATCCCCAAAATGATAGCGGTAAATCGGTGAGAGACATCATAGATCGCACCATATCCAATAGAGTGCGATTACGATGTTCGGACACACCGTTACACTGAGGTGTTCCAGGCGGCGTGAGTTGTGAAACGATTCCACATTTCCTTAAGTGCATACCAAATTCATGACTTAAATATTCTCCCCCACGATCTGATCGTAAAAACTTTATCTTTCGGTCACGTTGATTCTCTACCTCATTCTGAAATTCCTTGAACTTTTCAAAGTTCTCAGACTTGTGTTTCATCAAGTAGACATACCCATATCTACTTAAGTCATCAGTGAGAGTGAGAACATAATGATAGCCTCCGCAAGCCTCAACGCTCATTGGACCGCACACATCAGTATGTATGATTTCCAATAAGTTGGTTGCTCGCTCCATTGTTCCGGAGAACGGAGTCTTGGTCATTTTGCCCATGAGGCATGGTTCGCATGTGTCAAATGATTCGTAATCAAGAGACTCCAAAAGTCCATTTGCATGGAGTTTCTTCATGCGTTTGACACCAATGTGACCAAGGCGGCAGTGCCACAAGTATGTGGGACTATCGTTATCAACCTTACATCTTTTGGTATCCACACTATGAATATGTGTAACATCACATTCGAGATTCATTAAGAATAAACCATTGACCAGTGGGGCATGACCATACAACATATCTCTCATATAAATAGAACAACCATTATTCTCGAATTTAAATGAGTAGCCATCTCGTATTAAACGAGATCCAGATACAATGTTCATGCTCAAAGCTGGCACTAAATAACAATTATTGAGGTTTAAAACTAATCCCGTAGGTAAATGTAGAGGTAGCGTGCCGACGGCGATCACATCGACCTTGGAACCATTCCCGACGCGCATCGTCACCTCGTCCTTCGCCAGTCTCCGCTTATTCCGCAGCTCCTGTTTCGAGTTACAAATATGAGCAACCGCACCGGTATCAAATACCCAGGAGCTACTACGAGTACTGGTAAGGTACACATCAATTACATGTATATCACATATACCTTTGGTGTTGTCGGCCTTCTTGTCCGCTAAGTACTTGCGGCAGTTTCGCTTCCAGTGTCCGCTTCCCTTGCAATAAAAGCACTCAGTCTCAGGTTTGGGTCCATGCTTTGGCTTCTTCCCGGCAACTGGCTTACCGGGCGCGGCAACTCCCTTGTCGTCCTTCTTGAAGTTCTTCTTACCCTTGCCTTTCTTGAAACTAGTAGTTTTATTGACCATCAACACTTGATGTTCCTTTTTGATCTCCACCTCCGCTGATTTCAGCATTGAAAATACCTCAGGAATGGTTTTCACCATCCACTGCATATTGTAGTTCATCACAAAGCTCTTGTAGCTAGGTGGGAGCGACTAGAGGATTCTGTCAATGACCGCGTCATCCGGGAGATTAACTCCCAGCTGAGACAAGCGGTTGTGCAACCCAGACATTTTGAGTATGTGCTCGCTGACAGAATCATTCTCCTCCATCTTACAACTGTAGAATTTGTCGGAGACTTCATATCTCTCGACCCGGGCATGAGCTTGGAAAACCATTTTCAGCTCTTGGAACATCTCATATGCTCCGTGCTGCTCAAAACGCTTTTGGAGCCCCGGTTCTAAGCTGTAAAGCATGCCGCACTGAACCAGGGAGTAATCATCACTACGCAACTGCCAGGCGTTCATAACGTCTTGAGTTGCTGGGAAAATGGGTGCTTCACCTAGCGGTGCATCTAGGACATATGCTTTCTTGGCAGCTATGAGGATGATCCTCAAGTTCCGGACCCAGTTCGTATAGTTGCTGTCATCGTCTTTCAGCTTGGTTTTCTCTACGAACGCGTTTAAGTTGAGGGCAACATTAGCGTGGGCCATTTGATCTACAAGACACATTGCAAATATTTTAGACTAAGTTCATGATAATTAAGTTCATCTAATCAAATTTTATAATGAACTCCCACTTAGATAGACATCCCTCTAGTTATCTAAGTGATACATGATCCGAGTCAACTAGGCCGTGTCCGATCATCACGTGAGACGGACTAGTCATCATCGGTGAACATCTTCATGTTGATCGTATCTTCTATACGACTCATGTTCGACCTTTCGGTCTCTTGTATTCCGAGGCCATGTCTGTACATGCTAGGCTCATCAAGTCAACCTAAGTGTTTTGCATGTGTAAATCTGGCTTACACCCGTTGTATGTGAACGTTAGAATCTATCACACCCGATCATCACGTGGTGCTTTGAGACAACAAACTTTCGCAACGGTGCAGAGTTAGGGGGAACACTTTCTTGAAATTATTATGAGGGATCATCTTATTTATGCTACCGTCGTTCTAAGCAAATAAGATGTAAAACATGATAAACATCACATGCAATCAAATAGTGACATGATATGGCCAATATCATTTTGCTCCTTTTGATCTCCATCTTCGGGGCGCCATGACCATCATCGTCACCGGCATGACACCATGATCTCCATCATCATGATCTCCATCATCGTGTCTTCATGAAGTTGTCACGCCAACGATTACTTCTACTACTATGGCTAATGGTTTAGCAATAAAGTAAAGTAATTACATGGCATTATTCAATGACACACAGTACAAAAAATAAAGACAACTCCTATGGCTCCTGCCGGTTGTCATAGTCATCGTCATGCAAGTCATGATTCCTATTACAAGAACATGATCAATCTCATACATCACATATATATCATTCATCACATCCTTTTGGCCATATCACATCACAAGGCATATGCTGCAAAAACAAGTTAGACGTCCTCTAATTATTGTTCAATATTTTTTCGTGGCTGCTATAGGTTTCTAACAAGAACGTTTCTTACCTACGCCAAAACCACAACGTGATATGCCAATTTCTATTTACCCTTCATAAGGACCCTTTTCATCAAATCTGATCCGAATAAAGTGGGAGAGACAGACACCCGCTAGCCACCTTATGCAACTAGTGCATGTCAGTCGGTGGAACCTGTCTCACGTAAACATACGTGTAAGGTCGGTCCGGGCCGCTTCATCCCACGATGCCGCCGAAACAAGATAATACTAGTAGTGGCAAGTAAATTGATAAAATCGACGCCCATAACAATCTTGTGTTCTACTCGTGCATAGAAAGTACGCATAGACCTAGCTCATGATGCGACTGTTGGGGGTCGTAGCAAAAATTTAAAAAATTTCTACGTATCACCAAGATCAATCTATGGAGTCATCTAGCAACGAGAGAGAGGAGTGCATCTACATACCCTTGAAGATCGCGAGCGGAAGCGTTCAAGAGAACGGGGTTGATGGAGTCGTACTCGTCGTGATCCAAATCACCGATGATCCTAGCGCCGAACGGACGGCACCTCCGCGTTCAATACACGTACGGAGCGGTGACGTCTCCTCCTTCTTGATCCAGCAAGGGGGAAGGAGAGGTTGAGGAAGAGAACTCCAACAGCAGCACGACGGTGTGGTGATGATGGAGCGGCAGTACTCCGGCAGGGCTTCGCCAAGCTCTTGATCGAAGGAGGACAGGTGTTGGGGAGGGGAGGGGCTGCGCCTTGGATGTGGTGTGCAGCCCTCCCCTCGCCCCTCTAGGGGGGCGGCGGCCAAGGGGAGGGGGCTTGCCCCCCCCCCCCCAAGCAAGGGGGCGCCCCTCGAGGGTTCCCCCCCAAACCCTAGGCGCATGGGCCCAAGGGGGGGATGCACCAAGCCCTCTAAGGGCTGGTTCCCTGCCCACTACGGCCCATGAGGCCCTCCGAGAGAGGTGGCCCCTCCTGGTGGACCCTTGGAACCCCTCCGGTGGCCTCGGTACAATACCGATATGCCCCCGAACTTTTCCGGTGACCGTATGACAATTTCCCACATATAAATATTCACCTCTGGACCATTCCGGAACTCCTCGTGACGTCCGGGATCTCATCCGGGACTCCGAACAACATTCGGTAATCACTTACAAGTCTTCCTAATAACCCTAGTGTCACCGAACCTTAAGTGTGTAGACCCTACGGGTTCGGGAATCACGCAGACATGACCGAGACAGCTCTCCGGCCAATAACCAACAGCGGATCTGGATACCCACGTTGGTTCCCACATGTTCCATGATGATCTCATCGAATGAACCACGATGTCGAGGATTCAAGTAACCCCGTATACAATTCCCTTTGTCAATCGGTACGTTACTTGCCCGAGATTCGATCATCGGTATCCCAATACCTCATTCAATCTCGTTACCGGCAAGTCACTTTACTCGTACCGTAATGCATGATCCCGTGACCAACCACTTGGTCACATTGAGCTCATTATGATGATGCATTACTGAGTGGGCCCAGAGATACCTCTCCGTCATACGGGGTGACAAATCCCAGTCTCGATCCGTGCCAACCCAACAGACACTTTCGGAGATACCTGTAGTATACCTTTATAGCCACCCAGTTACGTTGTGACGTTTGGTACACCCAAAGACTCCTACGATATCCGGGAGTTACACGATCTCATGGTCTAAGGAAATGATACTTGACATTAGAAAAGCTCTAGCAAACGAACTACACGATCTTGTGCTATGCTTAGGATTGGGTCTTGTTCATCACATCATTCTCCCAATGATGTGATCCCGTTATCAACGACATCCAATGTCCATGGTCAGGAAACTGTAACCATCCATTGATCAACGAGCTAGTCAACTAGAGGCTCACTAGGGACATGTTGTGGTCTATGTATTCACACATGTATTACGATTTCCGGATAACACAATTATAGCATGAACAATAGACAATAATCATGAACAAGGAAATATAATAATAACCATTTTATTATTGCCTCTAGGGCATATTTCCAACAAGTTGTCTTCCTTATATTTGAACCCTCAAATTCATGTAACTCATGCAACGTGAACTAGCAAGTACGTAGATGAACACGCTTAGCCGACATAATTTCGCATACTAACTTAGCGGACATGGTCAGCTGACACAAAATGGTCAAGTTCATCACCGGACATTGCAAATACATATTAAAAACTAAAATAACATAGATAAAACAGGTGAATAAGGGCAGAGGAAATCACCATTTCCTCACCGTCCCCCTCCCCTTGCGATTGCTGGTGCGGCTATACCCCTCTGTGTAGGTCTTCGTGGTTGAAGTGGCGTCATCGTCGAAGTTGGATCCGTCGGAGGTGTGGAAGAGGTCAAACTCATCGTTAGAGAAGATGATGCCAGTCATCCTACGGGCAGCTAGCATGTTCCTGCGCCTTGGCCATCCGGGGCGCCTTCTCCTTGGCAACCACTTCCGTCGTAGCCTCGCGCTCCGACTGCTCGATGGTGACCCGAAGCGCTTTCGCGTTCTTGCGGCGGAGCCGGCGTGCGTCGGTCTTTGCCATCATGACGGAGCGCCGGAGGACCGTCGTGAAGAGCTCGTCCTCTGGATCCACTGGCGCACACACACAGTCCAGGCTCGCAGCCAGCGCCTCCCCTCCCGCTGCCCTCTCCTTGCCCGCTGCCGCTCTCGACATGTTGCTCGTGCCTTGGATTCGGGCGTCCTCTTCTGGCGCCAGGGCTGGCCCGGGCACGAGGACCTAGCGGCGCCCGGTACGCCATTCGGAACAGGTTGAGCGAGCGAAGAGGGGTGCGGTAGGCGAAGTACGTGGATATGAACGAAGTAGGCGCGGCTGCGTAAAAGACGGGTTTGGGCTAGGTTTGAGGAGTGCCGGTCAGCCCAAATTCTACGAGCCGGAACTAGAAGTGCGATTTTATTTTGACCGATGTGTAACAGGGTGTTCGGACGTATATGGGCGATCTGGGAGCCCGGCTGCATATGCTCCATCCACAGGCACAAATCCTATCTTGGGAGCATGAAGAATAACCTAGCCTGCCCTTTTTGTCCCAGCCCAGTGGGTGTCCACCTGGCTCATACCGTCATACGTACGTAGTATACCACCACTACCACCAGCTAGGCTACAAAGAGCAAAGGGTATAGATGTTTCGCGCGAGACACCGAACTACACTTCGCACATGGGGCTCGTCCCAACTTGAAGGCGGTTTCGTCGTGTCGTTTTCTCGCATGCGTGCACGGGCCGCGCCACGTACGAACAATCACGTCAGCTTTCAGTCCCGAGAGAAGGCTGGCGGGAGGGAGAACGCTTCGCTCAGTTCCATGCTAAAATTCGCATTGTATTCGCGCGCTTTCCGACGCCTACACATCTGTCCCTCACGGACGGGAGAACTCACACATGTGAGCCTGCTGCCCTGCTGCGTGCCGTGCCGGCTGCGAGTGTATGTATCTAGCGGCCAGAAGGAATGGACAGATCTGGCTATGGAGATGCCTGACACGACACCTAACCACCGTGCATGCGTGCAGTGCAGGCACAAAGCTTGCATGCATGCTCTTTCTCAATAAAAAAAAAGCTTGCATGCATGCATGCATGCAGCCAGCGATGCGTGAAGCCACGGCCCGGCACCAGCGGGAAAGACGCGTGCATGTTACTCTCCGGTGTCTTCTTCTACTTCCATCAGTGGCTCGGTGCAGTGCGCGCGGTTGGTGGCGCTGGCGCTGGACCAGAGACGAGACGGCCGGAGGCCATGCGCGCGGATCGCTATCCATGGCAGCGTGCCTAGCTTTCCCATGATTAACCACTAACTTTTCTCCACCCATCCTGCACCCAAACAAGATCTTGCCACACCTCACACGCAAGTCGGCAGATGATTAATACGTAGTAACAAAGTTTATTCTCCATTAACCGGCCGGTCTCCTTGAATTGGTAAGTGATGGGATCCAGTCGATCCATCCTTGGCTCCATGTCGTCCCCAGCGGCGAAAGCCCCGTGCTCCACGTCGGGGGCGTCACGAGCCACCCAGCGCGAGTGCAAGCGCCCATGAGTAAAGATGGTATTTCCAACGGCCGGCATCATCGAAGTAGAGAACTCATTATCGGCGTCCTCTCTGGATCTTGCAGGGTCGACATGGCGGCATCACCTTTTTCTTCAAGAAAAATACAGATATACTATTACAATAAATACAAAGCACGTCAAACGTAACAAAAATTACCTCGAGATCTCTAGACCATCCAATGACCACTACCGTCGCCAGAAAAAGGCGCCGACGCGTCTTTCTCACCGCTTCACTACCTGAGTTGGCTTGATCTTGTTGATGAAATTCGAAAGTTTTCGTGCACATGCTTCTAAGGACCGCCACCCTGGAGTCGCAGTCGTCGTCGTTGAACTCTTGAACTGCTCATGAGTTTCGCCATTCGATACATAATCCATCAATATGCATGCTTTGACTCCACAACACTTAATATGGTGCGGTAAGGGCATCTCTAATGGCGTCTCCCAAATGGGACTCAATATCCGTCCGTGGACGTGGACACAGGAGCCGGCTATCCAACCTTGTCCATCAATCGTCCGCCCTTGTCTGCACCTGTTCTCAGCTTTGCATAAGTTAGCAAGATTCAAAATAACTATAGATGAGCATAATTTAAATATTCAAGCGCAACACTAGTTCGAAACTAAATATTAGAAATCCAACACATTAAGTTTACAAATAAAACAGTCAAACTTGAATTTTATTTTCTAGTTGTCGCCTTTACGCGTCCACATATGTTCAATTAGATCATTATTGAACTGCTCATGAGTTCCTTGATGTCGAATATGTTGATGCATTTGGATAAACTCATCAAACATGACCAAACTCTAAGCTGGAAATTGCAAAGGATAACTAATGTTCTTAAATTATAGACCTCTGACGGCTCCTTCATCCCCATCCTCTACAATTATGTTGTGCATGATCACAAAAGCTGACATCACCTTCACAGGGTCTCTGGATCCCATATATTTTCCATGTCCTCGAACAAGTGCAAAACATGCTTGGAACACTTCAAATGGCCTAACCACATCCTTTTTAGCTCCTTATCTTTTGGTAAAGTGAGAATTTTTTCTGATCAACTGGCTAAGAGATGGTCTTGACGAAGGTCGTCAACGGAGGATTGATACCATCAACCAGATAGTAGTCCTTCTTTGTAGACATGACCGTTGATGGTATAGTTGCACGGAGGAGCTTGTGAGACCCGGCCATGCCAAAGAAAGCGTGTGAAATCCATATATAGGTCGTGTGATGAAACTGCTTCAAAAATGACGGTGGGCTTCTTAAGATTACCCTTGCACTTGTAGAGCATATGGGTAGTTCTTCCATCTTCAGCGCATGCAATCAAGTGATCCGAGCGTACCTAGCAACCCTCTTACTTCCGAGAGTGCCATGAGACTTTTGGTGTCTGCGACAGTTGCTTCTCTCAAGTACAGTTGTCCAAACACCTTGATCACTGGAGTAGCAAACAAAACCATGGCAACTCCATATGTGCTTTCAGACATCCGGAGGTACTCCTCTCACAAATTTGTGGTCATGCCATAGGAAAAGCATCTGAAAACCATTGTAGAGGCGATAAAAAAAATCCGCATCCGGAAGTACTGGCAAAAAATTGTCTGTTAATAAGGCATCGGGGGCAAAGTAGTCGTCCATCAGCGTCAATTGCTCTCGTGCCTTCTTTCGATTCAACATTCGATGTCCCTTGATCGATCCATTGAAATTCAAGACATGCTCCTCTGCGCTCCACGTCTGCAAGGACCTCCTGCATCATCATCATTTCATCCTCCTCATTTGACGAGAACGAGTCCACGAAGTTGTTGTAGAAGTACTTGTCATCTGAATCCATCATTTTTGCTTCAAAGCAAGGAAAAAAATCGATAGATTGGCTAAGACATATGGATAATCACTTGTCGTGCGTCGTGTCCACCGTGGACGGCAGCTGCATGGGTGAAGGGTACCTAGGCGACGAATGGACATGGGGGAGGGATGGCGGCGTAGACAAAGCTGGAAACACATGCCTTTAACATGTTGTAATATTTAAGAAAATGCTTATACAATGTAAAAACAATGTTCATGTAATCAAACAAATGTTTCACACCATTCAAAAAACTTGAACGTGCATTTTAAAAAAGTGCAATGAACATTTGAAAAAAAATGTTTTTAACATGTAATAAATGAATGTTCATCATGTATTTGAAAAATGTTCAGTGTGTACCAAAAAATGTTCTGGGTGTATACGAAATAGTACAATATTGTATTAATAAGAGTAGACATGTATTTAAAAAAAGGAACAAAAGAAAGAAGAGAAAACTAAATAAAACCAAACAAACAATGAAGACTATTAAGAAAAATAGAAACGAATATAAATAAAATCACATGAAACCTTCCCAAAACTAACAAATATCAGTGAAAGGTTTAACATTACTGGGTCGGCCCATCCTACCGCTCTCTTGAGTCTCTGTCTCTCAAAGAGCGATATATAGCCCTTGCGCGTCGCACCATAGCGACTTGTCACATTGGCGTTTATGGCGTCCGTGGTTGACCTCGACAAATCCCATTTGCCACCACTTAGCGGCAAACAGATGAGCTTTCGTCGAAAGCGAGCCATCTGCCGCGTCCATTTGGGCCAGCCCGCGGCTTCGATGTTGTTTTCTTCGTTTAGGGATCCTGGTTTCAGGAATCTTTTTGAAGGTCCCTGGCCGGTTTTGGGAACCTTTTAGAAGGTTCCTGAACCATTTTTTCATTGCTTATTGTTTACGTTTTTTGTTTTTCTTTTGTGATTTTTTTGTTTTCCGTTTGCTTTACCTGTTTATTTTTTACTCACATTATCTTTTGCTTTTTGCTAGTTTTTGCTTCCATTTTTCCTTTTTGCATTATCCAGTTTATATTTTTTGTTTGCGCAATATATGGTGAACATTTTTTCAATATACATAAAATTTTTCAATACACATTCAACTTTTAAAAAAAATACTGTTAACATATTTTTAATGCACACTCAATAGTTTTTTCTAATATACAATGAACATTCGTTAATATACATGACATTTTTTCAATATAGGATGAACTTTTTTAATGAACATTAAACTTTTTTAATATCCATTGAGCTTTCCTGTAACAAATACTAAGCTTTTGTTATTATACAATGAACTTTTTTATAAAATATGTATTGAAACTTTTTCCAAATATTTTTTCCTATTGTAATAGGGTTTTTAAATATCCAGCTCCAAAACAACAACCGTTTTTTTGGGTGAAAACCCGACTAAAAAATCAAAGTAGAAAAATATAAAATACACTGCAGGCGGAATGGGTGGGCTCATTTCTTCCTGCTACATTGAAGCCTCCCCTAGTTGACACACATGGGCAAAGCACGAGGGTTTGTTTAAGGGTTGCAGTCTGAGCCATCGCCGCCGCCGAGAATTTGGGGTCCCCTCAGCTCCGGGTGCCATCTTGGCGTTTTGAGGTGAAGGGACCTTGCATCTTGAAGAGTTCTACGTTCTTCGTCATCATCTAATGATCATCGTATTTTGTGAGAATAAATTTACTCTCATTCTTTTGTGGAGTTACTTTGTAATTCTTTGTCATAGGAGTTACTTCGTATTTTCTTGGATCTTAGAACCAAAATAATGTACCTATAATGGTTATGAATATAAATACAATAACATATGTTTATCAAAAAGAAGTTGACACACATGGGCGTAAACGATATGTGCACGTATGTGTCGCTTATAGCGAGGCGTAGGGTGCGCCCGCGTCAGATGCATCCCTTATGGGCCGGTGCAGCGTGCGGGAGGGCACAGGCCACATCCTCCTTTTTCCCCATGTTTCTTGTTTTCATTTTTTTATTCCAGATATTCTAAATAGATATATTACAAAAAAGACTGTACATAAAACATTTGAAGAAGTTAACAAAGCATTTGAAAAAGGTTAAATATGTATAGCGAAAATGTTTCTCGTGTATACCAAAAAGATACAATGTGTATGATCATGTGCTAACAAAATGTTAATCAAGCATTTCAATTTTTTAAATGTGTATGTATACTTTAAATATAAACAAAAAAAATACAATGCGTATGGAAAAACATAGATAATGTATTTTAAAAAGTTAAATTTGTATTCAAAAGTGTTCCAGGATAGACAAAAATATATAACGCACATTAAATAAAAGTGGACATAAAAGATCATATATTGTAATAAAGTTGATTCTGTAGTTATGAAATGTTAAACATGTCTATAAAAATGTTCCTGGTGCATTAAAAATGTAAATTATGTTTACAAATGTTTGTCGCCATAAAATTGTTCACCGTGTATTGAAAAATGATCATTTTGTATTATAAAAATATTAATATTGTATTTAAAAATATTGAATGTGTATTAAAGTTTTATTAGATACACACCAAAAATATACTATGTGTATGAAAAAAGTAGACGTAAAAAATATATGTTTTCAATATATGTTAATCATGTATTTAAAAAATATTGAACTTGTATATGAATTACATTTTTTATGTATACAAAAAATGTTGAATATGTACTGAAAAAAGTTGAAATGTGTTGAACAAAAAAGAAACTGATGAAAATCGACAAAGAACCCCAATAAAACAAAAAGTAAAATTTAAGAAAACCAAAAAGTAAAATGAAAATCTGAGAAGACGAATGCAAAAGGATGAAAATAGAGAAAGTCAAGGAAAAAAGAATGTCGATGAAAACCAACAAAGAAACAAAAAAAAATGAAGAAAGAAAGAAAAGCAAAAAGGAGAATAAAGAATAAAAATAAAATGAAAACTAGTGAAAACCATGAAAGAAATGAATAAAAACGATGAATTTTTAAATTTTTGTGATAAAGAAACAGAGAAAATCGAAATAAAGTATTAAAAAGGAAAAAAACTGAACCAGACCGCCGGCCGCGTGAAGAGGGTCATATAAGACATTTCTTTTTCGACGAGGGGCAGGTGAACAAGCTACTCTGCTTCTCTACAGTAGTGGGTTGTACTTCCTCCGTTTCTAAATATAAGACTTTTTAGAGATTCAAATATGAAGTAAAATGAACGAATCCAATTAAAAAAAATTAAATCCTATTATTGAAGAAAGTACATTCTAAAATATGTCTATATACATCCATAAAAGCAACTCCAACGGGGTGACTCATTTCGTCCGCAGCCGTCCGTTTGGGTCGGTGCGGACACAAAAGGCGGCCCAACGCGCCGACCCAAACGAATACGCGTTCGCTTTTCGTCCGCGGGCGACCTATTCCCGACCCATTTTTAAGGCGGATTTGCGTCGGCGCGGACAGCGACGGACGCGCGGACGCTCGCCCTCTCCTCCCCGGGCCCGCCGTTCGGTGGCACATTGGCCTCCCCCCACCCAACAACAACCCTCACCCACCTCCTTCGTCGCCGACGCCACCGCCCATTTTTGCCGGCAACTCTGCAAGCTGTCGGCGCCTCCACATCTGCCCAGCAATGCCGCCCATTCCCACGTCGCCCACCGCCGCCGTCTTGCCACCGGGGAGCCGATTGCTTCCCACCCCCGCCCCCGCCCCATAACACAGCCGCCCCTGACCAAGAAGCCGCCTCGCCGCCCGGCTAGATCCTCACTGACACGCTCGTCGGACACCGGCAAGGCAGCTAGCTGGTCCGTGCGCGCCGCAACTCCCTTCGCCGGCCGTCTCCTTCGTCGACGCCCGCAAGTTGTTTGCCAGTTTAGCAAGATACAAAATGGACTCTGCCGACGAGTTCTTTTTTCACAATTTCCTTTGCGACTCTGACGATTCATTGTCTGATGACGAGGAGGAGATATTGGCTGCCATATTGGTCCATCACCACCTCAAACAGCCAGCGGCCATTGTTCCATGGCTCCATTCCGGGCCACCTTCCGGCGTTGAATCGCAACCGAGAGAGCGGGCATTTCCTTCTTTGGAAGGACTACTTTCATACAACAAACCCGTTGTTCAAACATCAAAAATTCCGCTGCCGTTTTCGTATGAGTAGGCATCTTTTCAACCGTATTAAAGAGGGGGTGGTCGGCTATGATGAATACTTCGAGTGCAAAGAGGATGCCGTTGGTAAGATTGGTTTTTTCTCTTATCAGAAATACACTGCCACCATCCGAATGCTTGCATACAGAATGCCTGGTGATCTCATTGACGAGTACATCCGTATGAGCGAGTCTACTTGCCTAGAGTCCATGTATAAATTCTGCAAGGCTGTTATTGTTGTGTTTAGCCCTGAGTACTTGAGAGAGCCGACTGCTAAAGATACAGTCGGTTTGTTGGCGATGAATGCCAGCAGGGGCTTCCCAGGGATGCTTGGTAGCATAGACTGCATGCATTGGGAGTGGAAGAACCGCCCTTCTACTTGGCAAGGGCAGTATAAGGGCCATGTTAGGGCTTGCGCTGTCATACTAGAGGCTGTGGCGTCTCAAGATCTCTGGATCTGGCACTCTTTCTTTGGCATGGCCGGATCACACAATGATATCAACGTGCTTCAGCGCTCGCCGGTGTTTGCTAGGCTTGCCGAAGGCAACATCCCACCGGTGAACTTTACTGTCAATGGCCACAACTACGACAAATGATACTATCTGCGTGACGGTATCTATCCTCAGTGGACCACTATTGTCAAGAAAATATCCAACCCTGTCGGAGAGAAGAGGAAAAGATTTGCTCAAAAGCAAGAGAGTGCTAGGAAGGATGTCGAGCGGGCCTTTGGTGTTTTGCAATGTCGATGGGGTATCGTTCGGTATGCTGCTAATACCTGGAGCACGCAGAAACTGTGGGAGGTAATGACTGCTTGTGTGATCATGCATAATATGATCGTAGAAGACGAGCGTCCGAAACATCTGTACGATCAAGGGTTTGAGTTTCAGGGTGAGAATGTTGTGCCTGAGCATGGAGAAGCGACAATGTTTGAACAGTTCATCCAATTTCATCCCGACATGCGTGTTTGGGAAACTCACGTGCAACTGCAAAATGATTTGGTTGTGTATAGGTGGGCTCATGTTGGCAACCAAAAGATGTATCTTGTTTTATTCGTTTGCAAAACTATGTGAGAAATATGTCAGACATTTTTATTTTTATTCGGCTTGTAAAACTATGCTATTTTTTTTCAGTTCAAACTATGCAAATTCATCAATGCAAAATAGGGCAGCCAACCGGCCACGCCGGCACATATGGGTCGGCGCGTTAGGCGCGTTGCCGACCCATATCTGAAACAGGACGGAGCCGGCCGGCTGGCCGATCCAAACGGATAAAAAACAGACAAAATCACCATCTGTTTGGGTCACCTAATTGGGGTTGTTTTTATGTTTTGTGCAACAAACCTGAAAAATAGGTGTTTTGTGCTACGCTAGCACCAAAAATAGGGGATTTTGCAATTTCCTCGGACTCACTGTAGTGAGCGAGTGCGACGAGACGAGTGGAGTGCCCGTACGTGCACTGAAGCCCGTGGCTGTGCGTGTGCCGCGAAAGGCGTTCTGATTCAGAGGTCCTGCACGCACGCAAGACGAGTACTCCTGCTTTCTGGCGGGACGTGACGGATGATGCCATCTCATCCAAATCCAATCCGATGAGCAATGAAGCTGGACCGTCGGCGTCTTCCGTCTGGGCCCGTCTCTCTCTCTGCTTCACTCCTGTGTCTGCTTTGCAGCAAAGCAGCGAGCAGAGAGTTCACGTGGTGTGTTTGATTCCGCTTCAGATTTGCAGACTTCAGCCGGGTGGTTTTGTGTCACTAACATGCGGGCCATTTGGTTCTCGGACCCACATGTCAGTGATCCTAAGTGACCTGACTTAAAGTCCGCGAATCCCACCCCGTTTGATTCGATGGCCCGCCCACCTAGTACCCGCCTATAGCTACACCTTCGTCCTCATCATCCTTTTCTTGACCTGTAGCTCCACTGTTTCATCCAGTTGCACTGCACGTCTACACCACAGCACAGCGCGCACACCACACGGGCGGGGCGTAGATAGGGATGTCGTGGGAGGAGCCCGGCAGCCCGCAGCTGAGCCTCAGCGGCTTCAGCTCCCTCCCCTCCATCTCCAGCACTGCCCATCCGCCTGCCCGCCTGCCCTCCCTCTCCCTCAGCATCGGCAACGGTAGTGCCGACGGAGAGGATCAGCAGCTGGGCGTCAGCAGCGACGACGGCCACAAGAGCATTCGGGCGATGAAGAACAGGGAGTCGGCGCTGCGGTCCAGGGCCAGGAAGAGGGCCTACACGCAGGAGCTCGAGAAGGAGGTCCGCCGGCTCGTCGAGGACAACCTCAAACTCAAGAGACAGTGCAAACAGGTACGCCTTCTTCTCTTCTTCTTCCTCCAGTTCCATCTCTCTTTCTTGGTTGCTTGCTTGTGCATGAGTAATTAGTTAACTCAATCCCCCGTTCCTTTCTCTATCTCTTCAGCTTCAGTCGGAGATCGCTGCACTCAGCGCCCAGCAGGCAAGCAACAAGCAGAGCAGCCCACACCGGAGAACTTCGTCCACTCAGTTCTAGCAGCGCTACACCAGGATGCGCGAGGGCTTCATTTTCATCGCTGGCTAGCAATTGATTAGTATCAGTAAGATCTAAGATGAGCTGGTAGTTGGATTTTGGCTTCAATGAACTCAACTGCACGATCGAAATGCCAGCGCGTGGGCTTACTTTGCCTCGGCTGATCCGTTCATCTCATGTGCATTTCTCTGCATGTATTGCTGTGTGCACTAGTCAGACTGGATGCCTGGACCAGAGCACATGCAACCTGCCTGCGATTAATTGTGTTGCAGAGCACCTTTATTAATAATGCTGAATCGCAATCCAATTGTGCTTGTTAGCTTCAGAATTGGATCTGAGTAGCCCCTTGTTGGGTAGTTGAATTGTTCATCTCCCATTTAATCACCAGCCAAAATCATCATCGATTGTGACTGTCAATCCGGAAACCGATCCGACGATGTAGCCTCCGTCGTCTTTGTCGTGGTGGTTGCTCGAATGCAAATGCTTCTTCTTTCGTGTAGCCATCTTGTGTGTGGCGTATGCACTACCGAATGACAGACTTAAGACTTAGGGGCTGTTTGGTTGAGCGTTGTTTGGTTCCTAGCCACACCTCGCCACACCTAATCTTAGATAAGTTTGACCAAATTAGGTAGGTGTTCGGTTCTAGCCACACTTAAGGCAAGGATTTTTTTTATGAGCAGTGAGCCCCATATATTATAGACACAAAAAGTGTGGCAAGATTCCCTTAGGCAAGTCAAAGTGTGGCTAACAATTTGAGCAACTCAATTAAGACAAGTGTGGCAAAAATCATATGGCTATGGCAAAGATAGTCACAATCTAAACAGCCCCCAGTTTGCCACCCCTAAACAGAGGCAGGTGTGGCGCGCCACAAAGTGTGGCGACTAAAACGAGCGCCACTCCTTAGGCAAAAATTCCTACAGCAAAAGCCTCTTCCAGCTGTGGCAGGCCTAACCTTAGTAGAGAACCAAACGTGTACCTAGAAAGATGTGGCGTTGGCGTGGCTAGCTGTTGAAAATCATCTGAGATTTGAGGGATTTGAGCTAGGGATTGGAGGGAGTGTGAAGAGCATTTGGGGAATTTCTGGATCGTTCCTCACCGATCCATTCTCTCTGCTGATTTATATATTGTTTGTATAATTTACATTTTAGACCCTATAGACTCACCTAATTACATTATCTACACACCAACACTCCCCCTCAAGATGGGGTGAATATGTCGTACAAACCCATCTTGCTACAAAACATGGAAAAAGTCTTTTCTGGGAGTCCTTTTGTAAGTACATCTGCTACTTGACTTGCTGAAGTTACATATGGTAGGCAAATTATCCCTCTATCAAGCTTCTCTTTGATGAAATGACGATCAATTTCTATGTGCTTGGTTCGGTCATGTTGAACGGGGTTATTTGCAATGTCAATAGCAGCTTTGTTGTCACAGTACAACATCAAAGGTTTGTACTTATACAGCCGCAGCTCTGTTAGGAGAATCTGCAACCATAATAACTCACATATGCCGTGAGCCATAGACCTAAACTCGGCCTCTGCAGTAGACCGAGCCACCACACTTTGTTTCTTACTTCGCCATGAAACTAGGTTTCCTCCAATAAATGTACAGTAACCAGATGTTGAGCGCCTGTCATCTAGGGAACCAGCCCAATCAGCATCAGTGTAGCACTCAACTTGCAAGTCCCCTTGTTTGGTATATAAGAGGCCTTTTCCTGGGCACCCTTTAAGATACCGTAGGATCCTATTTACAGCTTCCATATGAACTGATTTTGGGTCATGCATGTATTGGCTAACTACACTCACAGCAAAGGCAATATCTGGACGGGTATGAGATAAATATATTAACCTTCCAACTAGTCTCTGGTAGCGTTCTCGATCCACTGGTGTCCCAGCATCACTACATAACCGATGATTTTGCTCAATAGGTGTAGCAGCAGGTCGACAACCAAGCATACCTGTTTCCTTGAGCAGATCCAAGATATATTTTCGCTGTGAGAGAAAAATACCTTTTGACCCTCGTGAGACCTCTATACCAAGAAAATATCTTAGTTGTCCCAAGTCCTTCACTTCAAACTCATGTGCAAGATGACACTTCAGATCTGCAACTTCCTTGGAATCATCTCCAGTAATCACAATGTCATCGACATACACTATCAAGATTGCAACCTTGCCATTAGTATGCTTGTAAAATAGCGTATGGTCAGCATTACTTTGAAGATAACCCCTCTTTAGCATAGCATGTCTAAACCGATCAATCCAAGCACGTGGTGATTGCTTTAAGCCATATAAAGAACGATGTAGGCGCAATACCTTTCCAACAGTTTGACTTGACTCAAATCTAGGTGGTATATGCATGTATACTTCTTCTTGGAGATCACCATGAAAGAAAGCATTCTTCACATCCATCTGGTAAATATCCCAATCAAGGTTTACAGCACATGATATAAGTGTCCTTACTGAATTCATCTTTGCCACCGGTGCAAAGGTCTCTTCATAATCGATTCCATATGTTTGCGTGTAGCCTTTTGCTACAAGGCGGGCTTTGTACCTCTCCACCTTGCCCTCAGGGGTGTGTTTAATAGTGAAGACCCACTTACAACCTACAGGTTGCTTACCTGGTGGTAGATCCACAAGCTCCCAAGTCTCATTCTTCTCCAAGGCTTTCATCTCATCAAGCATTGCTTTCTTCCAATTTGGGTCCTCTATAGCTATTTTCCAGTTTGATGGTATGGAGATAGAATCTAAAGATGCAATAAAGCTTTTGAAGGGTGGAGTACAATATTTATAGGAAATGAAATTGGCTATATCATGTTTAAAATCCTTGAGGTGTCCTGGAATATTTCGATTTCTAGTAGGTTTCCTCACAACAATAGGCAGGTCATTTTCAGGAGCAAGGATAGATAATTGGTTATCACTCTGCCTTGTGGTGCTAATAGGAGCGACTGGACTAGAGGGATTATTGTTAGTACCTGGGTCCTCATGCCTGTGAAGCTCACCATCTTGTGAAGGAAGTGAAGAGTTTCCTGTTGCATCTTGTATGTCTCCATGACCAGAACCATGATTACACCCATCACTATTTGTGTCCTCCCCCTGATTTTGAGCATTATCTAGAGTAGGTAAACCATTCGAAGTGGAAACAAGAATAGGGCTTAATGGAGAGCCTTCATTATCCCCCTCCCCTTCTTGTTGCACTTCAGGTGGAGATAGGGCAATGCCAGTGTCACTGGTTAAGCCATAATATGATTCATGTTCACGGAATGTCACATCCATGCTCACAAAAAAACGGTGCTCCGAAGGGCACCAACACCTATAACCCTTTTGAGAGGGAGAATAACCCATGAAAACACATTTGAGAGCACGGGGATCTAATTTTCCAACAAAGTTCCTATAATCATGCACAAAGCAAACACACCCAAAGACCTTTGGAGGAACTACAAAATCATTTGATTTCAAGAGACACTCAGCAAGAGTCTTATGGCCAAGAACCCGAAGAGGCATATGGTTTATCAAATATGTTGCAGTTTTTATTGCTTCCCCCAAAGAAATTTAGGCACATTCATTGTAAACATAAGTGAGCGTGCAACCTCAAGCAAATGTCTATTTTTACGCTCTGCAACACCATTTTGTTCTGGAGTGTTAACACAGGTAGTTTGATGTTCAATGCCGTTTGAGACAAGGAACTGTTCAAACTCCTGGTTCATGTATTCTGTACCATTATCTGAACGTAAGGTTTTAATAGTTGCCCCATGTTGATTTTTAATGAGAGCATATAGATCTTTAAAAACTGAGCACACATCACTCTTATGCTTCAAGAGATAGAGCCAAGTGTAACGACTAAAGCAATCGATAAAAGTTACAAACCATCGATGCCCAGAAATCGAACGAACCTCACAGGGTCCCCAAACATCTGAGTGAATTATTTCAAATGGTTTGGCACTTCTTAATCCTATACTAGGATATGAACCTCTTGTATGTTTAGCCAATTCACAAGCATCACATACAAGCAATTCCCTAGGGCACAACTTGAAAAGAGAGGGGTAAATACTAAACAATGCAGCAAAAGAGAGATGCCCAAGCCTGCGATGGTGTAGTAGTAGTTCTTGACTAGGAGACAAGCATGATGCAAAAGCAACTTCATCACTCCCTTCATCAAGATAGTAGAGTCCATCATGCACGGTCCCAGTCCCCAACAGTCTCCCTGTCTCTAGCTCCTGAAAAGCACACCAGGTAGGATAAAACAAACCTCTACAATTGAGAGATTCAGTAATAGAGCTAACTGACAAGAGATTGACTGGAAATTTAGGAACATGTAAGACATGAGGTAAGGACAATGTCTTAGTGCACCTAACAGATCCACGTCCTGTGATAGGTGCCATGGATCCATCAGCTACACGTACTTTGTCCTTAACTGAACAAGGTGTATAGGAAGTGAATATATTTGAAGCTCCTGTCATGTGATTGGTAGCTCCTGTATCAATAATCCAAGATTTTGATTGCATTGTAGAATTGTGGGTCTGGTGAGGTGTTATACCTTGGAGTGAAGTGGCATGCAAACTAGTTTCAGCTTTAGAGGAATCCTGGAAGGAAGACAAGTCTTCTGAGAGTCTAATCTTGGAGGTGAAATCCTCAAGAGCTCGCACATCTACTACCGGTAGCCCCCTCTTGGATGTAGTGAGATTCACCTGTCTTTTATGAGGTCCTTGACCTCCCCCTGGCTGAGATTTTCCTTTTTCCCACCAAGTTGGATAACCATGCAGCTCAAAGCATGAATCCTTTGTGTGTCCAGGACTTTTGCAGTGGTTGCAAAAAAGTTTGCTTTTATCTATTTTAGCAAAGGTCTTAGGAGCACGACGAGCTTGTATGGATAGGGCTGCACGTGCATCTGATTTTTCTTGAACATGCTCATTGGGTTGAGCAAGACGAGTCTCCTCCTCAATCACACTGGAAATGATATCATTAAGGCTTAGCCATTCAGTTTTGGAGAATATTAGCTAGCGGCGGAGATCAAACTCCTGATTTAGGCCATCAAGAAAGAGCTTGCCCACAAATGGTTCAAACCAGGTATGGTGAACAGCCACATCATTCTTGTCAACGGGTTGAAAAGGATGGTAATAATGCAACTCCCTATACAATCTCTTCATCTCACCTGCATACTCAGTCACTGATTTTGAGCCTTGCTTCAAGTTAGTCAACTCATGCATGATGCGAGTAGCCTGCATCTTATTTGATTTTCCTGAAAATTGCTTCTCCAAAGCTTTCCACACTTCAAATACAGTGGTCAAAGTCTCAACTTGTTCTCGTATCGGTGGTTCCATGCTTCCTAATAACCACACCAAAACTCTACCATTGATCTGTTTGGTGATAGTACCACTTTTCAGTTTCTCTTCATCGGCACTAAGCAATTCTTCATAGCCATGAGAACTCAGAATTAACTGGGCATGCCGTGCCCAGCTGAAGTAATTGCCCGGTCCAGCCAACTTCACTGGATTAGGCTCAAGTGCATACTTGACAGCTTTAGGAACCACTTTGAGTTGTTTTTGTTGTTGCTGCTCAAATACTTTGCTTAAAATTTCATACAACTTATCCACACTAGTATCCCCTGATTTCCCCTTTGTTGGATCTACCATGATTTACCACCACACAAAGAAAAAACCAGACACACAGGACTTGGTTTTTGCAGATCTCCACTAACAACAACACACAGGCAGTACAAGCAGAGTACAAGCAGAGTTGATACTAGCCAAGCAGATATACTAGTGCAGGTTACTCTCAAATGCACACAGACCGCACAAGTATTTTAATCCGGCCACTAGGCAAAGATGAGCTATCCGGCTGCACTAATCACGGTTCTCCAATGGCAGCCACAAGTACTAGTACCGGCTGCACTAATCAATGAAGTATAGAAGACAACTTACTGCTTGGACGGACGGCACAATGGCAACCAGCAATTTTTCTGCGGCAGCACAACATCCACTTCTCAGCACAGGGAGTAAGCACAGATGCATCGGGAGGCAGTCAACAGGCTACCTTAGATTGGGCGCAGCACTCGGTGCCGTAGCTTGGAGATGATGTCGCAGGTCTCGGCGGCAGCTCGTGAACGACGCAGCTCAAGTGCCCACAGCCGTAAATCACGGCGACACAGCATCGCAATTAGCCGTCACCAAGGTTGAAATCACACATGATTAACCTGCTCCGATGCCATGTTGAAAATCATCTGAGATTTGAGGGATTTGAGCTAGGGATTGGAGGGAGTGTGAAGAGCATTTGGGGAATTTCTGGATCATTCCTCACCGATCCATTCTCTCTGCTGATTTATATATTGTTTGTATAATTTACATTTTAGACCCTATAGACTCACCTAATTACATTATCTACACACCAACACTAGCTAAGTCATGAACCAAACAGGCCCTTAAGCAGGGGGGGCATGAATGTACTGTGCTTGTGTGTGCATGGTCGACTGCGCTAGCACTAGGCATCGGGTGATCTCGTGAGGGCATTGTCTTGTTGCTCGTGAACTCCCCGGTGTTGAAATGGTTGAGGTGGGACGCGGTGCTTGGTTGGGGCTTCTTAGGGCGTATGCATCCAGAGCCCAATGTACAACATCGTCGACGCTTCCTCCATGGCTTCTTTCTCCGACCCGGTCATGTCCAAGAACCCACTTGTCGATACGCTTAAGGTGGTGGGAGGGGGTACGCTGATTCAGTTCATGCTAGAGTCGTGGTTGTGCGACGGAGGTCCCTCGTGTTTGTCATGACGCTGTCTAGGTGCTTTGTGCCTCGTCTCTTCGCCTTCCATGGCTGGAGTTCAGGCTAGGAGGTTAGTGTTGCGGTTTTTCTTTTGTTCTGTTTTTTTCCTGCTCTTAGGGCATCTCCAACGCCGACCCGCAAATTCATTCGGTATATGTCCGTTTTTGTGTCCGGATGCGGTCCACGGACATGATACGAGAGAGAGCAATCCAACGCTAATTGCGAAGTATCCGACTGGGAGGAGAAAAAATAGGTTAGAACACTGCATGTGGTAGAATATTTGTGGGTAGGAGAAGAGAAAGAGAAGAGGGGGATCATGCATGTGCGGATGGGAGAAGATGGAGAAGAGAGGGACCATGCATGTGATTGGTCAATTGCATGCCCGGACTCTGGCAAAGCTTCCCTAGTTTTGTTTCCAATATACCGGAATTTGAACGTCCGGACAGCTTCGCCGACTAATGCAGGTCCTCACTGGATTGCACAAGTAAACGAATGTGTCTGGCCAGACATATATCGGTGTTTTGCGGGTCTCCTTGGAGATGCCCTTAGCCACACTTAATGTGATTCCTCCAACTGTACGTTGTATTGTTCTCTTATACGTATCAATGAAAAAAATACACAATTCTTTGAGTATTTGCGAAAAACACAGCGAACACACTCTAGCACACAAATGAAAAGTTTGGTTACAAAATGAAGTAGACATAGAAGGATAGAGACAAGGGGACACTCGCCCCTGCATTGCTCCTCGGGGCGACACGGGCCGAACCCAGTGTTGGCATCGCCGCTCCCCCCCAATCATTGGCGCACACCTGCGGGCAAAACCCCCCTGCAGCCGGTGGCGGCAGGATCCGTTCACCCCACGCGCATGTTGTGGTGGGGGCTCAGGTGTTGTAGGTCAAGGGCTGCTCTGGCGGCCCTTAACAGCGTAGATCCAGCCTAGCGGCACTCCAGCGGCTCCTGATTGCGTGGATCCAGTGGATGGCGGTGCGGCTGGCACTACTAAAAAAGGGATGTTAGTGGCGCACCTGTTTTTACTATTAATGGCGCATTACAGGTGCGTCACTATTAACACACCACTAGTAACAAATAGTAATGGCGCGCCTCTGGTGCGCCATTAGTATCCGAGATAATAGTGGTGCACCACACAGTGTGCCATTACTATGTCCACAAGTGCGCCATTAATATGCCTCCCAGGGGGCCATATTTACCTTGCGCTCTGGGTTACTAATGGCGCACTTTCATGTAATGCTCCACTGATGTGTTTATTCCAGTGCGCCACTAAAGTGCAATACGGTGCGCCACTACTATGAATATTATGATTTTTTTCTTTTCTGATATTTGCACAAGTTACAAAATGCATTACTGCACAGAATATAGACAGAACAACATATAAATAGCAGATTTATCGAATACAATAGAAGATTAGTCTCCGAATACAATTCATCATATTAGTCTCTGAATTCAAAATACCGAACAAAGTTAGAACATTACAAGTCTCGAGATCGCGAGTAGCGAGTTTGTCTTCACATTACAAGTCGATATCGACCATCTAAACTACCATCACATAGAAGAGAGCTGCGGTCATCACGATGAGCATCATCGCGATGAAACTGGTCTTCATCCAGTTCCTCCAACGCTCCCTCCTCTCTCCCCCTAGATAGCGCGCGTATCTAGCTTCCGCCTCCGCCCTAGTGGTGTACTCTTTGTAACTATTACCGCTGAAACGGTGAACCTGTCTCCGACACTCCTCCCAGTCATCGTAGACTCCGAAAACCTTACCCTTGTACACGACATACGACGGCATCTCTATGCACTAGACAAACAAAACGTTAGTAGAAATTCACAGACAATACATAAGCAATATATAAGTATGCAACAAAAGGATCGGAAGGGAAAAGCAACACATTAATAGCACGATTCATGGTCCTACTAATAAATAGCATCGATTACATATAAGTTGAACAACTGTCCAAAGTAAAGAGACATACAGTTCATTAAAGTTTAATTACAACATGAGCTAATCGATATTTTAGAACTACATAGCATCACTACTTTCGACTCGACTCAGGGACCGGAACGTGGATGAAGCCGCCGTCTATCGTGATGGTCATGAAATCGCGGTCGTTGTCAGCCTGCATTTGTAGTGTTGTTTCTATCTCACTGTTGGACGGTTGACATCTGAGGTAGAACTGCCCCGAGGTACGAAGGACATCTTGATGGATGATTTCCGCAAACTCCGACTGGTTGCGAAAGAATTCTTGTCTGATGTCCATGTCCTGGATTGTCGACAAGCGTGCAGCCCAATCTTTGAGATTATTTGGTAGCAGAAGGTGATTATGGTCCCGTACGATCGCCCGCATGTGATGGAGGGCGTAGTAGGCATCCTTCTGACCTCCAGGCGGCTGCTTGACGCAGGGGAACGTCGTATTGTGGGTGAACACGTGCTTGCCGTACCTACAAATTGGCCTGCTGAAGGTGCCGCCAGATCTGGCGTAGCCGGGGAGAGCATCATCAAGAACTTTCTTGATATTTGTGTAGTCTTTCTTCGACTGACGGTCCGAGTTGAAATATGTGGCCATGGAATATTTCGGGCTTAAGAGGATGAGTGTGCAATGTGTGTCACTACACAAAACACGGAATGTTAGAAAAAAAAGAACAATTGGAATCTAAGAAATCATATGTTACGGGGCGGTGAGGGGATGACTTACTCGGGAAAGTAAGGCACGAGGAAGTTATCCTTATCTGCGTTCGCCAGAATGACACCTTCGAGGTATGAACTCACGACTTGCCGGTCCCCAGCGCTGCCCAAGATATTGGCACGCATGTAGAAGGGGTCGACTATCACGATGTCCGGGGTCTTGTCTCTAATGATCCGCATCTCCATACTGAGCGAAAATAGCCGAATGAAGGTGTAGTGCAGCGGATGAAGGTTAAACATAGTGAAGATGTCATCAAACCGCATGACGATCATACCCCCGATGGTGCTATCGACAAAGCCCTTGCCCTCTGGCACCTTGGCCATGAAAATCGGGTATGCCACATCATTCTCGGAGAGACGCCGCTTCTCCAAAGAAAGAACACTGTCATGCAGACTCCACATAGCTCCGGTTGCAGCATTGAGCAGATTAGACAGTAGAATCGGCCTACCCGTCACATGCACCCTCCTCGAGATATCCTTAGGTGAAGGTGGCCCGTCTTGAGCACGGATCATACTCGGTGCCGGCTGGCTCGCACCCTTGTTAGTCTTTCTTTTTCGTCCCTTCTTCTACTGCTGCTGTAATGGGATTGAGTTCTGCTCACAGACCACCTTCTTGAGTGTGTTAGGGCTGATAATATTTCGCACCTCGGCTATCTGAGGCTCGGTGAAGGCGGCAGCTGGAGGCGTCTCCTAAGAAATGAACGCCAGACGACGCCTGTTGCAATTAGGTTTCTCCGCGGTACCAGCTAGATCGCGATCGTCTTTTGCGGGGTTGGGTTCTTGAGAAGGAGGCCCCAAGAATTCGTCACTGTACCCATGTTCGTTGAAGTACTTATCGATGTTGGTAAATGTACTGTCGTCGTCGTCCGGATCCTATGCCATATGCATGTCCGGATCAGCTGACGGCGGTAGTGTTGTGGCGGTCTTGCCATGGCTTGGCGCCGGCACGACTGGCGGTGTTGTCTGTGGGGTGGTGTCCCCCGCCCCCAAACGAATCTGGCTCTTCGGCCAAAGCATGTTCCAGCTTATGCAGGCGCTGAGGGTCATCACATCATCTTCGTCGGCCCCAGGGGGTCGATTCGGAGGTAACAAGTCGTCGCAGCCCCGCAGCACCCGAACCAGTTGAACCCTATACACGATGGGTGGCATCGGAGTACCGTGGAACACACGGCTGCCCGGTTGAACGATTCTGGCCTTGGCGACATCGATCAACTCGCCATCCATGAAGTGCAGGAGAGTGCATGGAACGTCGGCGGCGCCCCGCGAAAACATGTAGGGCGTCAGGGATGCCCAGTCAAAGGCAAGGAGATGAAGTCATCGGCCGAGGCTTAGTTACCGTGATGGCGTCGAGCTCGACTAATGTCGAGGCACCGCCAACAGCGGGCGTGCAAGTGATGGAGGGTCCGCTTGCTGCCGAGGTGCCGGCCGGCGTATTCTTCCCACAACCGAGTGCATTAAGCTCCAATGCCGGCACTGGCGCCGGAGACACCAATGCCGCCTACACCGGAGACACCAATGGCACCGACGCATTGTGCGAGTTGCTGCCCGTGAAGCTGGGAATCGGGGGCGGCCCCTGTTGGTGTTGGAAATATGCCCTAGAGGCAATAATAAAATGGTTATTATTGTATTTCCTTGTTCATGATAATTGTCTATTGTTCATGCTATAATTGTATTGACCGGAAACCGCAATACATGTGTGAATACATAGACCACAACATGTCCCTAGTGAGCCTCTAGTTGACTAGCTCGTTGATCAACAGATGGTCATGGTTTCCTGACCATGGACATTGGATGTCATTGATAACGGGATCGCATCATTAAGAGAATGATGTGATGGACAAGACCCAATCCTAAGCATAGCACAAGATCATGTAGTTCATTTGCTAAAGCTTTTCTAATGTCAAGTATCATTTCCTTAGACCATGAGATTGTGTAACTCCCTGATACCGTAGGAGTGCTTTGGGTGTACCAAGCGTCACAACGTAACTGGGTGACTATAAAGGTACACTACAGGTATCTCCGAAAGTGTTTGTTGGGTTGGCACGAATCGAGACTGGGATTTGTCACTCCGTATGACGGAGAGGTGGGCCCACTCGGTAATGCATCATCATAATGAGCTCAATGTGACTAAGTAGTTAGTCACGGGATCATGCATTATGGAACGAGTAAAGTGACTTGCCGGTAACGAGATTGAATGAGGTATTGGGATACCGACGATCGAATCTCGGGCAAGTAACATACCGATTGACAAAGGGAATTGCATACGGGATTGCTTGAATCCTTGACATCGTGGTTCATCCGATGAGATCATCGAGGAACATGTGGGAGCCAACATGGGTATCCAGATCCCGCTGTTGGTTATTGATCGGAGAACGTCGGTCATGTCTGCATGGTTCCCGAACCCGTAGGGTCTACACACTTAAGGTTCGGTGACACTAGAGTTGTTATGGGAAATAGTATGTGGTTACCGAAGGTTGTTCGGAGTCCCGGGTGAGATCCCGGACATGACGAGGAGCTCCGGAATGGTCCGGAGGTGAATATCTGTATATTGGACGAAGGGTATTGAAGTCCGAATTGTTCCGGGGGTACCAGGTGATGACCAGCGTGTCCGAAAGGGGTTTCGGAGGCCCCGACAAGCATTGGGTGGCCTTATGGGCCAAGGGGAGGGGCACATCAGCCCACTAAGGGGCTTAGCACCCCTCCCACCCCATCTCACGTAACCTGGAGAGGTGGGGGCGCCACCCCTAGGGCAGCCGCCCCTCCCGGCTTGGGGGGCAAGTTTCGTAGGGGGTGGGGGCGCCCAAACCCATCTAGGGTTTCCCCTGTGGCCGCCGCCCCTCCCCTAGGGAACCCTAGGGCGCCTCCTCCTCCTCCCTTCCCCTATATATAGTGAGGGAGAGAGAGGGCAGCCGTGACCTCTTCCCTGGCGTAGCCCCTCCCTCCTCCAACACCTCCTCCTCCTCCATAGTGCTTGGTGAAGCCCTGCCGGAGAACCACGAGCTCCATCACCACCATGCTGTCGTGCTGTCGGAGTTCTCCCTCAACTTCTCCTCTCCCCTTGCTGGATCAAGAAGGAGGAGACATCCCCGGGCTGTACGTGTGTTGAACGCGGAGGCACCGTTGTTCGATGCTTAGATCGGATTCGGCCGCGATCTGAATCGCTTCGTGAATGACTCCACCGATCGCGTTCTTGTAACGCTTACGCTTAGCGATCTTCAAGGGTATGAAGATGCACTCCCTCTCTCTCTCGTTGATAGTCTCTCCATAGATTGATCTTGGTGATGCGTAGAAAATTTTGAATTTCTGCTACGTTCCCCAACAGTGGCATTATGAGCTAGGTCTATTGCGTAGATTCTATGCACGAGTAGAACACAAGTTTTTGTGGGCATTGATTTTTTTCAATATGCTTACCGTTACTAGTCCTATCTTGTTTCGACGATATTGTGGGATGAAGCAGCCCGGACCGACCTTACACATACACTTACGTGAGACAGGTTCCACTGACTGACATGCACTAGTTGCATAAGGTGGCTAGCGGGTGTCTATCTCTCCCACTTTAGTCGGATCGGATTCGATGAAAAGGGTCCTTATGAAGGGTAAATAGCAATTGGCAGATCACGTTGTGGTTTTGGCGTAGGTAAGAAACGTTCTTGCTAGAAACCTATAGCAGCCACGTAAAAACTTGCAACAACAATTAGAGGACGTCTAACTTGTTTTTGCAGCATATGCCGTGTGATGTGATATGGACAAAAGGATGTGATGGATGATATATGTGATGTATGAGATTGATCATGTTCTTGTAATAGGAATCACGACTTGCATGTCGATGAGTATGACAACCGGCAGGAGCCATAGGAGTTGTCTTAATTTATTGTATGACCTATGTGTCACTGAATAACGCCATGTAATTACTTTACTTTATTGCCTAACCGTTAGCCATAGTAGTAGAAGTAATAGTTGGCGAGACAACTTCATGAAGACACGATGATGGAGATCATGATGATGAAGATCATGGTGTCATGCCGGTGAAGAAGGTGATCATGTCGTGCACCGAAGATGGAGATCAAAGGCGCAAGATGATATTGGCCATATCATGTCACTCTATGATTTGCATGTGATGTTTATCATGTTTACATCTTATTTGCTTAGAACGACGGTAGCATAAATAAGATGATACCTCACTAAAATTTCAAGAAAGTGTTCCCCCTAACTGTGCACCGTTGCGAAGGTTCGTTGTTTCGAAGCACCACATGATGATCGGGTGTGATAGATTCTAACGTTCGCATACAACGGGTGTAAGCCAGATTTACACATGCAAAACACTTAGGTTGACTTGACGAGCCTAGCACGTACAAACATGGCCTCGGAACACAAGAGACCGAAAGGTCGAACATGAGTCGTATAGAAGATACGATCAACATGAAGATGTTAACCGATGATGACTAGTCTGTCTCACGTGATGATTGGACACGGCCTAGTTGACTCAGATCATGTATCACTTAGATGACTAGAGGGATGTCTATCTGAGTGGGAGTTCATTAGTGAACTTAATTATCCTGAACATAGTCAAAAGGTCTTTGCAAATTATGTCGTAGCTCGCGTTTTAGTTCTACTGTTTTAGATATGTTCCTAGAGAAAATTTAGTTGAAAGTTGATAGTAGCAATTATGCGGACTGGGTCCGTAAACTGAGGATTGTCCTCATTGCTGCATAGAAGGCTTATGTCCTTAATGCACCGCTCGGTGTGCTGAACCTCGAACGTCGTCTGCGGATGTTGTGAACATCTGACATACACATTTTGATGACTACGTGATAGTTCAGTAATGTTAAACGGTTTAGAATTGATGCGCTAAAGACGTTTTAGAAACGTCGCGGAACATATGAGATGTTCCAAGGGATGAAATTGGGATTTCAGGCTCGTGCCCACGTCAAGAGGTATAAGACCTCCGACGAGCTTCTTAGCCTACATACTAAGGGAGACAAGCTCAATTGTTGAGCTTGTACTCAGATTGTCTGGGTACAACAATCACTTGAATCGAGTGGGTGTTAATCTTCCAGATGAGATAGTGATGTTTCTCCAAAGACATTGCCACCAAGCTACTAGACCTTCGTGATGAACTATAACATATCAGGGATAGATATAATGGTCCTTGAAATATTCACGATGTTTGACACCGCGAAAGTAGAAATCAAGAAGGAGCATGAATTGTTGATGGTTAGTGAAACCACTAGTTTCAAGAAGGGCAAGGGCAAGAAGGGGTACTTCATGAAACGAAAAATCAGTTGCTACTCCAGTGAAGAAACCCAGGGTTGAACCCAAACCCGAGACTAAGTGCTTCTGTAATGAGGGAACGGTCACTGAAGCAGAACTACCCTAGATACTTGGTAGATGAGAAGGCTGGCAAGGTTGACAGAAGTATATTGGATATACATTGTATTAAATGTGTACTTTACTAGTACTCCTAGTAGCACCAGGGTATTAAGATACCGATTCGGTTGTTAAGTGTTAGTAACTCGAAATAAAAGAGCTACGGAATAAACGAAGACTAGCTAAAGGTGAGATGACGATGTGTGTTGGAAGTGTTTCCAAGGTTGATGTGATCAAGCATCGCCTGCTCCCTCTACCATCGAGATTGGTGTTAAACCTAAATAATTGTTATTTGGTGTTTGCGTTGAGCATAGACATGATTGGATTATGTCTATCGCAATACGGTTATTCATTTAAGGAGAATAATGGTTACTCTATTTATTTGAATAATACCTTCAATGGTCTTGCACCTAAAATGAATGGTTTATTGAATCTCGATCGTAGTGATACACATGTTCATACCAAAAGATATAAGATAGTAATGATAGTACCACATACTTGTGGCACTGCCATTTGAGTCATACTGGTATAAAACGCATGAAGAAGCTCCATGTTGATGGATCTTTGGACTCATTCATTTTGAAAAGATTGAGACATGCAAACCATGTCTATTGGTATATATGCATGAAGAAACTCCATACAGATGGATCGTTTGGACTCACTTGATTTTGAATCACTTGAGACATGCAAATCATACCACATGGGCAAGATGACTGAAAGCCTCGTTTTCAGTAAGATGGAACAAGAAAGCAACTTGTTGGAAGTAATACATTTTGATGTGTGCAGTCCAATGAGTGCTGAGGCACGCAATGGATATCCTTAGTTCTTACTTCGCAGACGATTTGAGTAGATGCTGAGTATATTTACTTGATGAAACACAAGTCTGAATTATCGAAAGTTTCAAGTAATTTCAGAGTGAAGTTGAAGATCGTCGTGACAAGAGGATAAAATGTCTATGATATGATCATAGAGATGAATATCTGAGTTACGTGTTTGGCACACAATTAAGTCATTGTGGAAATTGTTTCACAACTAATACCACCTGGAACAACATAGTGTGATGGCGTGTCCAAACATCATAGATGCACCCTATTGGATATGGGGCATACCATGATGTCTCTTATCGAATTACCACTATCGTTTATGGATTAGGCATTAGAGACAACCACATTCACTTTAAATAGGGCACCACGTAATTCCGTTGAGATGACTCCGTATGAACTATGGTTTAGAGAAACCTAAGCTATCATTTCTTAAAAGTTTGGGGCTGCGACGCTTTAGCCTGATAAGCTCGAACCCAAAGTGGATAAATACATCTTCATAGGACACCCAAAGCAGTTGGGTATACCTCCTATTTCAGATCCAGAAGCAAAAGTGATTGTTTCTAAAAACGGGTCCTTTCTTGAGGAAAAGTTTCTCTCGAAAGAATTGAGTGGGAGGATGGTGGAGACTTGATGAGGTTATTGAACAGTTACTTCAACTAGTGCGTAGCAGGGCACAGGAAGTTGTTCCTGTGGCGCCTACACCAATTGAAGTGGAAGCTGATGATAGTGATCATCAAACTTCGGATCAAGTCACTACCAAACCTCGTAGGTCGACAAGGACGCGTACTACGTCAGAGTGGTAAGTAATCCTGTCTTGGAGGTCATGTTGCTAGACAACAATGAACCTACGAGCTATGGAGAAGCAATGGTGGCCCCGGATTCCGACGAATGGCTCGAGGCCATAAAATCCGAGAGAGGATCCATGTATGAAAACAAAGTGTAGACTTTGGCAGAACTACTTAATGGTCATAAGGCTGTAGGGTACAAATGGATTTTAAAAGGAAGACAGACAATGATGGTAAGTGTCACCATTAAGAAAGCTCGACTTGTCGTTAAGATGTTTTCCGACAATTTCAAGGATTTGACTGCGATGAGACTTTCTCACTCGTAGCGATGCTAAAGAGTCTGTTAGAATTATATTAGCAGTTACTGCATGATTTATGAAATCTTGCAGATAGGATGTCAAAACATTGTTTCCTCGACGATATTCTTGAGGAAAGGTTGTATGTGATACGACCAAAAGGTTTTGTCAATCCTAAAAGATGCTAACAAGTATGCAAAGCTCCAACAATCCTTCTAAGGACTAGAGTAAGCATCTCGGAGTTGGAACATACGCTTTGATGAGATAATCAAAGATTTTGGGTTTATACAAAGTTTATGAGAAACTTGTATTTCCAAAGAAGTGAGTGGGAGCACTATGGAATTTCTGATGAGTATATGTTGTTGACATATTGTTGATCAGAAATGACATAGAATTTCTGGACATCATATAGGGTTATTTGAAAGGTGTTTTTCAACGGAAAACCTGGATTAAGCTACTTGAACATTGAGCATCAAGACCTGTAAGGATAGATCAAAATCGCTTAATAGTACTTTCAAATGAATACATACCGTGACAAGATTTTGAAGGAGTTCAAAATAGATAGGCAAAGAAGGAGTTCTTGGCTGTGTTATGAGGTGTGAGTAGTGAGTAAGACTCAAGACCTGACCACGGGAGAAGAGAGAAGAAAGGACGAAGGTCGTCCCCTATGCTTTAGACGTAGGCTCTACAGTATGCTATGCTGTGTACCACACCTGAAGTGTGCCTTGCCATGAGTTCGTCAAGGGGTACAAGTGTTATCCTTAGTAACTAGTGGACTAAGGGATTTTCTCGATTATGGAGGTGGTAAAAGAGTTTGTCGTAAAGGGTTACGCCGATGCAAACTTTGAGACTAATCCGGATGACTCTGGGTAGTAAACCGGATTCATATAGTAAAGCAGTTATTTGGAATAGTTCCAAATAGCGCGTACTAGCTGCATCTACAAGATGACATAGAGATTTGCAAAGCACACACGGATCTAAAAGGTTCAGATCCGTTGACTAATAACCTCTCTCACAAGCGAGATATGATCAAACCCCATGGGTGTTGATTCATTATAAACACATAGTGATGTGAACTAGATTATTGACTCTAGTGCAAGTGGGAGACTGTTGGAAATATGCCCTAGAGGCAATAATAAAATGGTTATTATTGTATTTCCTTGTTCACGATAATTGTCTATTGTTCATGCTATAATTGTATTGACCGGAAACCGCAATACAAGTGTGAATACATAGACCACAACATGTCCCTAGTGAGCCTCTAGTTGACTAGCTCGTTGATCAACAGATGGTCATGGTTTCCTGACCATGGACATTGGATGTCATTGATAACGGGATCGCATCATTAGGAGAATGATGTGATGGACAAGACCCAATCCTAAGCATAGCACAAGATCGTGTAGTTCGTTTGCTAAAGCTTTTCTAATGTCAAGTATCATTTCCTTAGACCATGAGATTGTGTAACTCCCTGATACCGTAGGAGTGCTTTGGGTGTACCAAACGTCACAACATAACTGGGTGACTATAAAGGTGCACTACAGGTATCTCCGAAAGTGTTTGTTGGGTTGGCACGAATCGAGACTGGGATTTGTCACTCTGTATGACGGAGAGGTATCTCTGGGCCCACTCGGTAATGCATCATCATATTGAGCTCAATGTGACTAAGTAGTTAGTCACGGGATCATGCATTATGGAACGAGTAAAGTGACTTGCCAGTAACGAGATTGAATGAGGTATTGGGATATCGACGATCGAATCTCGGGCAAGTAACATACCGATTGACAAAGGGAATTGCATACGGGATTGCTTGAATCCTTGACATCGTGGTTCATCCAATGATATCATCGTGGAACATGTGGGAGCCAACATGGGTATCCAGATCCCGCTGTTGGTTATTGACCGGAGAACGTCTCGGTCATGTCTGCATGGTTCCCGAACCCGTAGGATCTACACACTTAAGGTTCGATGAAGCTAGAGTTGTTATGGGAAATAGTATGTGGTTACCGAAGGTTGTTCGGAGTCCCGGATGAGATCGCGGACATGATGAGGAGCTCCAGAATGGTCTGAAGGTGAAGATCGGTATATTGGACGAAGGGTATTGAAGTCCGGAATTGTTCCGGGGGTACCAGGTGATGACCAGCGTGTTCGAAAGGGGTTTCGGAGGCCCCGTCAAGCGTTGGGTGGCCTTAGGGCATCTCCAGCCGTTGGCCCCCCAGGAGGGGCAAAAAATCGCCCCCTGGGGGCGCACCGGCGCTAAACCGCGCACTGGGGGCGTGATGCCCCCCAGTCGCGGCGCCGATGGTTAGTCAAAAAAGTCAAATACGGCGCAAAAACGACCCAAATTTAACGCAAATATCGGCGAGTTCGTTCAAACTTAAACATATTTTACAAAAAAAGAAAAAAACTACCGCGGGCTACCCACGCCGTCTCCCTCGCCGCCCGCCTCGCCGCCCGCCCACGCGGTTCTACATGCCGAGGAGGCTGTAGAACCGCGTGTAGTCACCACCGTCGTCGTCATCGTCGTCGTCGTCGTTGCCGCCCCCGCCTCCGCCTCCGCCGTCCCTACTGCATCCCTCCCCCGGTTGGCGCGGCGGGTTGGACGGTCCGGGGGCGTCGGCGTCGTCGTTGTCGTCGCTGTCGAGGATCACGACGTCGTGCTCGTCCTCACGCCCACGCTTGCGGGCGGCGATCTCCTCCAGGGCCCGGCGTTGCCGGACCATCTCGTCGCGGAGGTAGTCGTCCCGCGCCCACCGCATGGCGTCCTCGTCGGAGAAGCCGCGCCGGGCTATCTCCTCGTACTCTGCGGGGAGGCCGGGCTCCGGCTTGGGCTCGACGAGGACGAAGCAGCCGGTGGGTGGAGAGGCGTTGGCGCCGATGCGGACGCCGGAGCTGCGGGTGCGCGCGCTGACCGGCGTGTCCTGGGGCTCCGACTTGACGGGGCGGAGGCAGGGCGAGCCGCCAGACGAGGAGGAGGACCCCCCGGTCTCCATGCGCCTCGGGGTCCAGGAGCTTCCCCGGCGGCGTGAGAAGGAAGGGGGAGCGGGGTACTCGAGGCGCGGCGTGTTGCTGCCCTCGATGTACTCGAGGACGGCCTCCAACGTGCGCCCGGGCACGCCCCACCACCGACGCCGACCGGCGGCATTGAGCCTGCCGGAGGGCACGACGCCGTTGGTGGCCTCGAGCTGCTGGGCGTGACGGAGACGGAAGTAAGGTTCCTAGAGCGGGCTGTCGGGGACGTACCGTGGCCCCTCCCTCGCCGCGCGCGGCAGGTTCGAGCGGATGCATGCGATCTCCGCACGCCGCGCCGCGCCGGTGGGTACCGGGGGCATCGGCATGCCGCCCGCGCTGATCCTCCACGCCCCGGGCACCCGCATGTCCGGCGGGACCGGGTACTCGGCCTCGTAAAGGAGGCGAGCCTCGTCTTCATGAAGATGGCGGCGGCCGAAGCCGTTCGCCGCCGCGCCGTCTCCTGGGAAGCGCTCGGCCATGGGTCTGAACTGGAGACGGCGAAAGAGAGGAGAGGAGAGGAAGGAACGACGACGGCGGGAGAGTGTGAGTCGCCGAGTGCGCCGGGGCGCGTCATATATAGGCCGAGGCGCGCGTGCCACCGTGTGTACGCGTGGCGGGCGAGGGAGGGCGAGGGACGCGCGTCGCCCGGTCTTCACTGCGCCGCCCGTGAGGCATCAATGGTGCAGGCTGACCGGCGCAGCAGCGCGCGGCAGCTTTGGCATTGATTCGCCGCGGGAAACGAGGCGATGAGGACGACAAAGGGCCGAGAAGAGAGCCGTGTCGCTAACGCGGTGGGCCCGCGGCTTTTTCACGCCAAAACAGTTCGCCCGGCGTCCCCGGGCGCCCCCCAGTGCGTCGGGTTCGCGCTGGGTCCGCCGGCGCTGTTTTCGGCCCAAGCCGACGAAAATCGGGCTCCTAGGGGCGCGACTGGGCCGTTTTTTCGGCACCGGCGCGAAAAAAACGCCTGGGGAGGCCTTCCTGGGGGCGCGGCTGGAGATGCCCTTATGGGCCAAGGGGAGGGGGCACATCAGCCCACTATGGGGCCGAGCGCCCCTCCCACCGCATCTCACGTAACCTGGAGAGGTGGGGGCGCCACCCTAGGGAAGCCGCCCCTCCCGGCTTGGGGGGCAAGTTTCCTAGGGGGTGGGGGCGCCCAAACCCATCTAGGGTTTACCCTGTGGCCGTCGCCCCTCCCCTAGGGAACCCTAGGGCGCCTCCTCCTCCTCCTCCCTTCCCCGTATATATAGTGAGGGAGAGAAAGGGCAGCCGTGACCTCTTCCCTGGCGCAGCCCCTCCCTCCTCCAACACCTCCTCCTCCTCCGTAGTGCTTGGTGAAGCCCTGCCGGAGAACCACGAGCTCCATCACCACCATGCCGTCGTGCTGTCGGAGTTCTCCCTCAACTTCTCCTCTCCCCTTGCTGGATCAAGAAGGAGGAGACGTCCCCGGGCTGTACGTGTGTTGAACGCGGAGGCACCATTGTTCGATGCTTAGATTGGATTCAGCCGCAATCTGAATCACTTCGTGAACGACTCCACCGACCGCGTTCTTGTAACGCTTCCGCTTAGCGATCGTCAAGGGTATGAAGATGCACTCCCTCTCTCTCTCGTTGCTAGTATCTCCATAGATTGATCTTGGTGATGCATAGAAAATTTTGAATTTCTGCTACGTTCCCCAACTATTGGCCGCACGTAATCCATGCCTGCAGGCCCTGAACCAATGTAGGCATAATGGCGGTGATCGTCGCTCCCAGTTGGTCTCACACTTGCTCTTAGACCATCTCCGGAATCCGCGCCACTTGTGCCTTGAGTTCTTGAACCTCGCGCTCCTGGCTTTCCGAGCTGGTCTTTCTCTCCTTTCGCCCAGCCGTATAGTATTCTGACCATTTCGTGGACAAGCCTTTGCCGGCCACACGACTAGCTGACGACGGCTTACTGAACTTATCCTTGTTTTTCGATACGTTCAACGCCCTATTTAAAGTGGTGTCCCAAGGGGCAGTCGGGGACCCCACACTACTGCTATCAGTTTCCTGCAGAAGGAACGTGAACCATTTAGAAATTTGGCTTCATTAATTAGAATGCAACCATATGGAGCTAATTACACGGGGGTGTATTCCTTACCAGAACAAGCTCAAGCGCCTTGGTCTTCGGATCCGTGGTAAGCTCCTTTGTTACCGGGTCCACCTTGTATCGGGCCCTCACATAGTTCCTGGTCTGCTTGTCACGGTATTTATCAAACAGGGGCGGTAGGCCTTGCTCGGCACACTCTGTGTCCTCCTTGTCCCATATAGGTTCCACCACTCTGTAACCGCCGGGACCGAGTTTGTGGACCCCTAAGTTCAAGTCCCGCCTTTCTTTCCCCCACTGACTTGATTCCGCGGATGCGTTGCTCTCGCACTTGATCTTGAACTCCCTCGGTCATGATGCCTTAGGTTCTCGGTGTTGATCGAAATGGTGCTCCGGAGAATGCACCGAGTTGTCCCGCGTACCCACTCACTGATTCTTTGGGCACTGTTGGATATCCACTGGAGGACACTTCAGTAAATTCCTCGACGGTGCCGAGCACGTTCGGGCGCCGGTCCTTCCGTTGCCTCTTCGGTTGGCTGCCATCTGTGCGTGCGCTGCCATCATCAGTGGTGGCATCCTATGCGGCACAATCAGTGGTGTCATCCCTGATGCCACTAGGGATTGTGTAGTCGGGATTGGTGTCTTCCGCGGCGTCCTCATAGCGGTGAGGTTCTTCCTCCATCTCCTGGGACAGCTCCCACAATGCCTTGCCCAAACCGCCGGCCTCATCATCGTGGGCCATGTTCGCTCTAAATAGGAAAAAAGTTTGGTCAAAAAGTTGGTTATTGTCAAGGAACAAGATCTCTAAGTTGACCAAATAACCTAATTCTCGAGGAATGTCGCCAAAAAGTTGGTTATTGTCAAGGAACAATTGAGAGATGTTTGTGATATTGCCTAGGTGTTTTGGGATGGAACCTGTTAGTGTGTTGTTGCTAAGGTCCAAGTCCCTTCCTAACCCCCTTCTTCTTGTCTCCTCTCACTATCTCTCTCACACACATGGAAAGCAAGGGTGTGTGAGTGTGTGAAAAAAATACTAAACTAATCCAAGGGCTGAAAATTGATCATATGTTTCAGATTGTAGTTTTCTTTCCTAGGGCTTCGGTGTGCGGTATAAAACTGAATTTTGGAAATCTATAGAAATTGTTATGAATTGTCTTAGTCAAGAAGTGCTAGCAAATGGCTTAAATGTATCAGGTCCTACTCTAGTTTACTCCAGTTTAGGTTGCAGTAAAAATGCAGCACTATGAAGTATCAGGTCCCTAGCAAAAATGCACTACAGAGCAAGCAATAATGCTGCTCCAATTTTCACAGATTAAAGCAATACTGAATGCAAGCAATATTGCAAAATTACAGAGAACCAAAATTGGAAAATTCGGTACTCCATAACATTACTGAAACTTTGCTGTGCTTGGAACTATACTGAAACTTTACTCCATATATATATGATCATTTTTGTTTGAAAAGTTTCATTTAATTTTGTGTGGAGTAGTTTTAATTAAATAAAGTTTTTAACTACTTGAGATGAGAGAAATGAGAAGAAGAGAGAAGGGCTACTGCTTGCAAGCACAGCTGCTTGCAAGTCCTACAACCAATTTCATTCATTTGCATCTTCTTTGAAAAAATACAGTTGGAAGATCACCCACTGTGTTGCCTAAAACAAGTCATGCTAAATACACATACATGTAGTTTATCGAGTGATGGACAAAAAAACAGTTGATCCTACTTAATTAAGTACTAAGATACCCCGGCCCATGCATTAGTGGCAAGTACCCCATATGTCCTATTTTTAGCAAAGTCATGCTAAAATTCATGGAAAATTTCAGCATGACCTTTGCTAAAAATAGGACATATGGAGTACCCGAATTTGCCGGAATGGAAGTTAATTGACATTCCGGCAAACTCAAGGGCCTCTCGGGGTACCTGCAAAATCATTATCCCACCCCGCCCCGCTGCAACCCCACAACACCCGACAATATCATCACGACACGATGGTCGGAGACAAAACCCCCCAATATCATCATGACACGATGGTCGGAGACAAAGCCTAGCAATATATCTTCTAGCTATGAAACCCTACCCTGATTCTCCTTTCTTCCTCTTTTTTCACTTAAACCTGCAAACATGTAGGGAAAGCAATTAATACAAGGCACAAAAATGGCATGCTATGTATCCTTAATGACACAGAACATATGAAATACATGCCAGCAATATATATGATATAAACTCCAATAATTTTTGAATAAAAACAGTAGCAAGCAAGCAATTCATTTGACTAACTATTTAAAACAGTAGCAAGCAAGCTGTTTTCATGGTTGTGCATGGCTCACTTGATACCATGCATGGTTTATTAATTCATGGGAAACTAGAAGAGACCTGGTCTCTGTCTCTACCATTTGGTGGCATGAATTAGTTAACACCATAGACAAAGCTACTGTTTTTGGTAGCAAGCAAGCAAGTATATAAACAGCTCAAGCAAGCTTCCTGAAGAATATTAACAAAATTTATCTATACCAATGAACTAAATCTATCGGCTACCACCTCTCGGCCTCTTGCCAAATAAGATCAGAGGAAGCATATCAATGAACTAAATCTATCAGTTTTGCTGAAATAATAAAGCTCTAACAAAAGTGATTTTAGCACCCAGATACAAACATATGAAGCAAATTTTACGACAATATATACAACAACTTATCCTCTTAAGCCAAAACAACTTTGTAAAAGCCAAATGCAACTTGTTGAGCTAATTTTGAGCAGAACTCCTTGAGGAACTAGCAGCAAGGAGTGGCTAGAACTGCAGATTTACACATTAAAGGACACAAACTCAAGCAAGCTTCCTGAACAATACCCTGACAGAAAACATAGGACAAGCAATGAATTTCTATAACTAGCAGAGACCATGTGCAGCTGCAGTGACTATCATTTGTATTCTTGTTGCTAAAACTTGCCAAGTTTATGTCTAGGTAAGGAGCAGAAAGGATTTTATGTCTAGGTAAGGAGCAGAAAGTTTACCAAAATGCATCTCCTCTCCTCTTTTTACATGTCCATAGTTCCCATTTCATTTTACTAGTTCCCGTTATTTCTGGTATATCTTTAGTGCTTCCACTATTAATTTCGCACATACTGAAGATTGAACAATGTTGCAGCCCTAACAGTACTGTTGACTAACAATATTGCTGCTCTAGCTGGCGGCTGGCCAGCTGAATCCTGACCTAAACCGCTCAGTTCCTTGATCAGAGTAATTGATTAAACCAAATAATAATCCATCTACTATATTAACCAACCAATTAAGAACATGTCTATAGTCTATGCACATATATGATCGACAAGTATGTGTATCAGGTAAGGGTCATACATGTGGTTAACCAAAATTAGCAATTTTTTGAACCTAATTTGAACTAAATTCGAGAGGGATTTGACTTAAACCTAGCAAAAGAGAGAAGAAGAGGGCATGGCTGGGAGGGAGGAGAGGAGGAAGAGAGGCAGAGGGAGGAGGGCGATGAAGATTACCTGACCACGATGAGGTGGTGGCCCGAGCAGAGACGATGGAGGGCGGAGACGGCGAGCTTGGGGGAGGCGGGGATAGACGGCAGGGAGGTCGCGAGGTGCTCGGGCCTCCTCTCCTGGTGGACGCGTGCCTCGTCCTCCTAGTGCTCCGGCGGCGACTCCAGCGGCGGGGGCGCGGGGCGGCGGCGCACGTAGGGGCGGCGTCGCAGTGGGTCGGGGCAGCGGCACTGGTCGGGGCTGAGAGAGATGTGAGATTGGGGATCGGGGATTGGGGATTTTAGTGGCGGGAGGGTTAGCAATGGCGCACCTCCTAGCGGTGCGCCATTAGTAACTTTTTTTTGGATAGCAATGGCGAACCTCCTAGCGGTGCGCCATTAGTAACTTTTTTTTGATAGCAATGGCGCACCTCCTAGCGGTGCGCCATTAGTAACTTTTTTTTGGATTTTTAGTTGCATTCATTTGTGAATTGGCAAAACATTTATGAATATGAAAAAATATCATCAAATTTGAAAAAATGTTCATGAATTCAAAAAGTGCCCATGATATTTAAGCAGGAAAAGGAACACTAAAAAATAAAATACAAGAATAAATATAAATAAAAATGTGTATATCAATCCGCACCTCCTTCGGGTGCGCCATAAATACCTTCATAGCAATGGCGCACCCTCCCCTGGTGCGCCATTACTAACAATTTTTTTGGATTTTTAGTTGCATCTAATAATTTTTTAGAAAATGATGATCAAATTTGAAAACATTTATGAATGTGGAAAAATATCATCAGATTTCAAAACATTTTTTGAAAAAATATGAATATGAAAACATTTATGATTATGAAAAAATATCATCAAATTTGTTATTTGATTTGTTTTGGATTTTTAGTTGCATCTAATAATTTTTTAGAAAACATTTATGAATATGAAAAAATATCATCAGATTTCAAAATATTCATGAATTCAAAAAGTGCCGCCCATTTCCATATGTCGAAATACAATCGAGAAATGAAGGCTACAATTTAAATACAATCAATCTTAGCTAGCTATCTTTTCACAGTCTTCTTGCCCTTATCTTTCACAAATGGAGTTCTTCTCTTGAACGGACGTCCTTTAGGTAGGGTGGTCTTGCTTCTTCTTGTGGTGTATGCTGGTACTTCTCGCCGTCGTCATGTTCCATCTTCGGGTCGCCGTACTTGTCGAAGTCTTGCTCATTGGCGACTCCATCCATTCCGATGATCTTCCTTTTGCCTCTCCTCACGACAACACGACTGGGCTTTGACGGGTCGGTAATGAAGAAGCATTGGTCCACTTGGGAAGCCAGTACCCATGGCTCATTTTTTGCGGTGACGTTTGCGCCCGCGGTCTTGGATTTGGCTTCGGGTATAACCATGGTGGTGAAATACCGGTCTTCTTTTAGGACGCTCTTGGCCCATCTGACACGGAACATCGGGACCTTCTCTCCAGCGTAGCTCAGCTCCCAGATCTCCTCGATCCTTCCATAGTATCTGTCCTTGTTGTTACCGGTGTAGGATTCCATCGTTACCCTGGAGTTCTGATAACCATCGCTCTTCATGTCCTTTTCCTCGGTGTAGAATGTGTAGCCATTGATATCGTACGCCTCATAGGTTATCAGGTTGTGCTCGGCGCCCTGTGACAAGGCGAATATGAGTTTTTCTTCCGTGGAAGAGTCCTCATGTAAAGGGTACGACAGAAGCTTCTCCTTGAACCAACGCGTGAAACAAGAGTTGTGCTCTTTGATTATATCTCCGTCTATCCTTTGTTGGCCTCGGTCATTGTACGTCTTCTCAATAAAGGTTTTGTGCTCTACCACCCAAGGATCGACCACGTCTATGTGTTGTAGCGCGACTAGGTTTGCTCTTTCAAAGTCGGCGAGTCGACCCTCGAAGTCGACATGCATTTCACGGCGACCCTCGTGGCGACCCCATCCAGCGAGCCTGCTGAGGTGCCTGTTGACGGGCAGACCAACGTGGTTCTTGATGCCTAGATAATTTGTGCAGTAGGAGATGAACTCTTCGGTCAAAAAGCCCCTGGCTATGCTTCCCTCTGGACGTGACATGTTGCGAACGTATCCTTTGATGACACCATCCATCCTTTCGAACGACATCATGCTGTGCGGGAACATCGGCCCGAGTTGGATGATATCCTCCACGATATGGACCAGTAGATGCCCCATAATGTCGAAGAATGTGGGCGGGAAGTACATCTCAAGCTCGCATAGTATCACCATGATCTGTTCCTGTAGCCTTCTGAGTTGCCTCACGCTAACCGACTTCCAAGAGATGACGTCGAAAAAGTTGCATAGGCCAAAAAGCGTTTCACGGATGTGCGCATCCATGATCCCATGGACAACTGGAAGTATCTGCGTCATCAGCACGTGACAGTCATGAGACTTCATCCCGCTGAACTTCTGCTTCGCTGAGTCTAGGTATCTGCTTATCTTCCCCGCGTAACCGTAAGGAAGTTTTACTCCTACGAGGCAGGTGAAAAACTGCTCGATCTCCTCCTGACTTAGAGTGAAGCACGCGGGAGGGAAGTCATTTCCGATCTTCTTGGCCTTTTTGCCTTTGCAATGACTTTCCGTGTCCTTCGCCTCATCATCATCATCATCATCATTAGCGTGAAGCTCCTCCCTGATGCCCATTGATTCCAAGTCTGCCCTTGCTTTCGGCCCATCTTTGGTCCTCTCTGGCATGTTGAGCAGGGTACCAAGCAGACTCTCGCACATGTTCTTCGTGATATGCATGACATCAAGGCTGTGAGGCACACGGAGGATCTTCCAGTACGGCAAGTCCCAGAAAATAGACCTTGTTTTCCATACCTTCAGCGGCGGCTCTGGCGCCTTTTGCTTCTTTCCCGGCTCTGGCATCTTTCCTGGCGGTGGGCACTCTTTCCAATTTTTCAACAGCTCGTCTATTTCCTTTTCGCTCCTCGTACGCGGGCGTCTTCGGGGTTCGGTTTCACCATCGAACAGATCCTTGCGTTTTCTCCATGAGTCATCATCGCGAAGCCACCTTCGATGTCCCATGAACATGGTTTTCGAAGACCCGGGATCTCTATCTAGCTGGCGATACATTGTGTCATCCATGCACCTGACGCATCCAGAAAATCCGTGGACCACCTGCGCCGTGACATATCCGTAACCGACATAGTCGTGCACCATCGTGAGCAGTGCGGCTCTCATAGGGAAACATTCTTTCTCTGCGGCGTCCTACGTATTGGCTGGTGTTTTCCACAGCGTGTCTAGATCCTCTTTCAGCAGCCCTAGATACAGATTGATGTCGTTCCTTGGTTGTTTCGGCCCTTCAATTGGCGTACTCATGTGAATGTACTTCCTCTTCATGCACAACCAGGGGGAAGGTTGTACATCCACACAAACACATGCCAGGTGCTATGTGTGCTTCTCTAGCTGCCAAACGGATTGACTCCATCGGTGCTCGCACCCAGCACGATGTTCTTTGGATCGTTCCCAAATTCTGGGTGTTCGAAGTTCAACGCTTGCCACTGGCTCGCATCCTTAGGGTGACTCAGCATCTTGTCTTTTTTATTTATCTCCGGATCATTTCCATCATCTTCTCGCTTCTTCCCCTCCCTATCCGCGTGCCAACGCAGGAGCTTTGCTACCTTAGGGTTCGCGAAATACCGCTCAGACGAGGAGTGATTGAAAAGTAACAGACCACTTTTCGAGGAGCTTTCTTCCTCTTCTTGTATCGAGTGATGCCGCACACCGGACATATGGTAGGCTTCGCGTGCTCGTCCCGATAAATGATGCAATTGTTCATGCACACATGGTATTTCACGTGCGATAAATCCAGAGGACAAACAATTTTCTTCGCCTCCTTGAAACTGGTCGGGCAATTGTTCCCCTTGAGAAGACGTTCGTGCCAGAATGACATGTTCTCGTCGAAGCATGCGTCGGTCATTTTGTGTTTTACCTTCATCTCCAGAGCCATGAGTGTTACTTTCAGGCGGGTATCCTCGGGCCTGCATCCGTCATACAATGGAGTAACCGCGTCTATCTCCAGTTGATCCAGCTCGGCTTTCTCTCGGGCGGCAGCTCTTGCGTTATCCGTCTGCTTGAGAAGCAGCTCTTGAATATGAGGGTCCTGTGATAATCCACAAGTGTAGGGGATCACAACAGTTTTCGATAAGTAAGAGTGTCGAACTCAACGAGGAGCTAAAGGTAGAATAAATATTCCCTCAAGTTCTATCGACCACTGATACAACTCTACGCACGCTTGACGTTCGCTTTACCTAGAACAAGTATGAAACTAGAAGTACTTTGTAGGAGTGATAGGAAAGGTTTGCAAGATAATAAAGAGCACGTAAACATAAACTAGGGGCTGTTTAAATAAAGATGCAAGAAATTAAATATAACGAATGTGGAAAAGTGGTGATAGGAGTTGTGGAATTGTCCCTAAGCAATTGACTATGTTACTAGACCGATAATCACTATTGAATTTCTATTTGAGGGAGAGGCATAAGCTAACATACTTTCTCTACTTAGATCATATGCACTTATGATTGGAACTCTAGCAAGCATCCGCAACTACTAAAGATTCATTAAGGTAAAACCCAACCATAGCATTAAAGCATCAAGTCCGCTTTATCCCATACGCAACAATCCCCTTACTCGGGTTTGTGTTTCAGTCACTCACGCAACCCACTATAAGAGAATCATGAACGCATTGCAACACCCTACAGAGGGAATCCCTCACGCTTGCACGACATGTAGGGCACCATAGGACAGCACCAATAATAAAACATGCAACTCAAACCAATCATAGCAATTCATCAATCACCGATAGGACAATGCAAATCTACTCAGACATCATAGGATGGCAACACTTCATTGGATAATAATATGAAGCATAAAGCACCATGTTCAAGTAGAGCGTACAACGGGTTGCGGGAGAGTGGACCGCTGGATATAGAAGGGGGAAGGTGATGGAGATGTTGGTGAAGATGACGTCGGTGTTGGTGAAGATCGCGGTGATGATGATGGCCCCCAGCAGCGCTCCGGCGCCACCGGAAGCAAGGGGGAGAGGGACCCCCTTCTTCTTCTTCTTCTTCCTTGACCTCCTCCCTAGATGAGAGAAAGGTTTCTCCTCTGGTCCTTGGCTCCCATGGCATGGGAGGGGCGAGAGCCACTCCGAGATTGGATCTATCTCTCTGTTTCTGCGTTCTCAGATTCTACCCCTTCACTGTTTCCTTTATATCGGGAGATCCATAACTCCGATTGGGGTGAATCTTTTGCCTAGATTTTTCTCGTAAAATTATCTTTCTTGCGGCAAAAGAAGGGCATCAAACGCCTTATGGGTGGCCCACGAGAGGCCAGGGCGCGCCTGCAACCCTGGGGCACGCCCCCCTATCTCGTGGCTACCTCGGATACCGTTTCACATTGATTCTTCCTCTGGAAAATCCCAAATATTCCAAAATAATTCTTCGTCCGTTTTTATCCCGTTTGATATTGGTTTTCTGCGAAACATAAAACATGCAACAGACAGGAACTGGCACTGGGCACTGGATCAATATGTTAGTCCCAAAAATAATATAAAAAGTTGCCAAAAGTATATGAAAGTTGAAGAATATTGGCATGGAACAATCAAAAATTATAGATACTACGGAGACGTATCAGCATCCCCAAGCTTAATTCCTGCTCGTCCTCAAGTAGGTAAATGATAAAAAGATAATTTTTGATGTGGAATGCTACCTAGCATAATCTTGATCATATGTCTAATCATGGCATGAATATTAAGACACGAGTGATTCAAAGCAATAGTCTATCATTTGACATAAAAAACGATAATACTTCGAGTGTACCAATAAAGCAATAATGTCTTTTCAAAACAACAAGGCCAAAGCAAGCTTATCCCTACAAAATCATATAGTTTGGCCATGCTTCATTTTCGTCACACAAAATGCTCCCATCATGCACAACCCCGATGATGAGCTGAGCAATTGGTTCATACTTTTTAACGCGCTTCAGCTTTTTCAACCCTCACGCAATACATGAGCACAAGCCATGGATATAACACTATAGGTGGAATAGAATATAATGATGGAGGTTATGTGGAGAAGACAAAAAGGGAGAAAGTCTCACATCGACGCGGCTAATCAACGGGCTATGGAGATGCCCATCAATTGATGTCAATGTGAGGAGTAGGGATTTCCATGCAACGGATGCACTAAGAGCTATAAGTGTATGAAAGCTCAAACTGAAAACTAAGTGGGTGTGCATCCAACTTGCTTGCTCATGAAGACCTAGGGCATTTGAGGAAGCCTATCGTTGGAATATACAAGCCAAGTTCTATAATGAAAATTCCCACTAGTATATGAAAGTGACAACATAGGAGACAATCTATATGAAGAACATGGTGCTACTTTGAAGCACAAGTGTGGAAAAAGGATAGTAACATCGCCCCTTTTCTTTTCTTTTTTTTCCTTTTTTTCTTTTTTTCTTCAATGGGCTTCTTTGGCCCCCTTTTTTATTTAGGCTTCTTTGGCCTTTCCATTTTTTTTCTTCCTTTTTTTATTTTTTTTATGGGGCAATGCTCTATAATGATGATCATCACACTTTTATTTACTTACAACTCAATATTACAACTTGATACTGGAACAAAGATATGACTCTATATGAATGCTTCCGGCAGTGTACCGAGATGTGCAATGATCTAGCGTAGCAATGACATCAAAAAACGGACAAGCCATGAAAACATCATGCTATCTATCTTACGATCATGCAAAGCAATATGACAATAAATCCTCAAGTCATGTATATGATGATGATGGAAGTTGCATGGCAATATATCTCGGAATGGCTATAGAAATGCCATGATAGGTAGGTATGGTGGCTGTTTGAGGAAGATATAATGAGGCTTATGTGTGATAGAGCGTATCGTATCATGGGGTTTGGATGCACCGGCGAAGTTTGCACGAACTCTCGAGGTGAGAAAGGGCAATGCACGGTACCGAAGAGGCTAGCAATGATGGAAAGGTAAAAGTGCGTATAATCCATGGACTCACGTTAGTCATAAAGAACTCATATACTTATTGCAAAAGTTTATTAGCCCTCGAAGCAAAGTACTACTATGCATGCCCCTAGGGGGATAGATTGGTAGGAAAAGAACATCGCTCGTCCCCGACTGCTACTCATAAGGAAGACAATCAAAGAAATACCCCATGCTTCAAATTTGTCACACAACGGTTACCATACGTGCATGCTACGGGACTTGCAAACCTCAACACAAGTGTCTCTACAATCCACAACCACCCACTAGCACGACTCTAATATCACCACCTTTATATGGCAAAACTATTTCAAGGAATCAAACATATCATATTCAGCGATCTACAAGTTTATGTAGGATTTTATGACTAACCATGTGAATGACCAATTCCTATCATCTCTCTAAATAGATATAAGTGAAGCAAGAGAGTTTAATTCTTTCTACAAAAGATATGCCCATGCTCTAACAAATATAAGTGAAGCAAAAGAGCATTCTACAAATCAACCAAGGACTATCTCATACCAGCATGATGCATAAAATAAAAATGAAAACTAAATGCAAAAGATGCTCCAAGACTTGCACATAATGCATAAACGAAACGAATACGAAAACATACCGATACTTGTTGAAGAAAGAGGGGATGCCTTCCGGGGCATCCCCAAGCTTAGACGCTTGAGTCTCCTTGAATATTTACTTGGGGTGCCTCGGGCATCCCCAAGCTTGAGCTCTTGCCTCTTTTCCTTTTCCTCATATCGAAACCTCCTCGTTTAGACACTTCATCCACACAAAACTTCAACAGAAAACTCGGTAAGATCCGTTAGTATAATAAAGCAAATCACCACTCTAAGTACTGTTGCAAACCAATTCATATTTAGTTTTTGCATTGTGACTACTGTAATATAACCTTTTCATGGCTTAATCCACTAATATAAATTGATAGAGTCATCAAAACAAGCAAACTATGCATCAAAAACAGAATCTGTCAAAAAACAGAACAGTCTGTAGCAATCTGAACATTCAAAATACTTATGTTATACCAAAAATTCTACCAAAATTAGGAAAAATAAACAATTTGTATAGCAAGACAGTGCAAAAGGAATCAGAATCATTTGACATTCCAGTTAAAAATGTAAAATCAAGCACTACAGCATAAGTTTCTATCCTGCACTGTACAAACCAACAAGCATTGTAAACATCCTAAAGGCAAACCTTGGCACATTATTTTTATAATACAATGGAATTGTACAAGGGGATAATTATTTTTGATGAAAAGTTTCTGTAATAAAGATTCACAAAGTTTGCGTGAGCATGAACAAAGTTCAAGGAGCTCTCCCACTTCAACAATGCTTGTCTTTCTTACTTTCACTTTCCTTTTTGAAAAGTTTTTGGTTCCCCGCTTTATTTTTTGTTTTTAAACTATATAAAAGCACTCAACAGAAATGAGTGACTCTTAAATGACTCTCTAAAACTTCCGGGTTGTCTCCCTGGCAGCGCTTTCTTTAAAGCCATTAAGCTAGGCATATTGTGCTCAAGTAATGAATCCACCTGGATCCCAAGGTATATCAGAGCCAATTTTAATTAACAATGATTTGTAATTTAGTAGTGAGCACAAAGTAACATATATCATGCAACAACGAAGTCTAACTCTCTTCCTATGCATCGGCATGTCATAAAAGAACAATTCATGCACACCAAGTAAAGGCCAATGGATAGTATAAGCAGTTTCTTGCAATTCCATCGTGTTGGAAACATAAAGAGGCGGAGATGTAGTTCCTCTCTCATAATAATTGCAAGTAGGAGCAGCAAGCACATGCATATTATATTCATCAAAATCATCATGTGCAATGGTAAAAGGCAACCCATCAATATAATCCTTAATAAGCACAAACTTCTCCGATATAGTGTAGTAGGGAGAATTCAAAAAGATAATAGGACTATCATGCATGGGTGCAATAGCAACAACTTCATGTTTAACATAAGGAACTATAGCAAGTTCATCTCCATAAGCATAATTCATATTGGCATCTTGGCCACAAGCATAGCAATCATCATCAAAAAGGGATATTTCAAGAGAATCAACGGGATCATAGCAATCATCATAGCAATCATCCTTCGGTAAGCACGAAGGGGAATTAAATAGTGTATGAGTTGAAGAGTTACTCTCATTAGAAGGTGGGAACAGGTGATCAATCCGCTCTTCCTCCTTTTGTTCTTCGCTCTCCTCATCATCTTTCTCATCCAATGAGCTCACAGTTTCATCAATTTCTTCTTCCATAGCTTCCTGCAAAATATTAGTCTCTTCTTGGACAGCGGAGAATTTCTTCATAAAAGCATTAATATAGTAATTGTATTCATAATTTTCATAGCAATATCTAAGTATAGCTAAATTTTCAGGTCTACAAACCGAATCATCAAAATCATCAAAAGCTTTAAACATAGATTCAATCTCATAAGCACCCATAAAAGCAACAAATTCTTCTATTTGTTCCACATCATAGTAATCATATCTACCATTAGCATAAGAAGCTAGGGTTTCATTATCATTGAATTTGCATGAAAAGGGAAGGTGTGGATCCTTCATCCTAGAGCAACAAGTATAATCATGCATCACGCATAGTTGACGAGCATACCAACGCAAAATAATAAATTGATCCCATAATAGTTTCCCTTTTTGTGTCGAGCGATAATCCCTAAAGTATTCACGTTGATCCAACGTGTCTCCCATCATAAAGTTGAATGGGCTTTTCTCAGGATTATCAAAGTAGTACATAATATCTTTCACATAATGAGAATCGGGGGTTTTAGGAGTTACCCCATCTACATGACTAGCAAGTACCTCTAATTTTTTTGGTATTTTGTGTTCCATATCCATAATTAAAGACACAGAACAACTAAGAACAGCAAATAAAAATTACTTAGTGATAAAGCAAACAAGCACACACGAGAATATTCACCCCACGCTATGACTCCCCGGCAACGACGCTAGAAAAAGGTCTTGATAACCCACAAGTGTAGGGGATCGCAACAGTTTTCGATAAGTAAGAGTGTAGAACCCAACGAGGAGCTAAAGGTAGAATAAATATTCCCTCAAGTTCTATCGACCACCGATACAACTCTACGCACGCTTGGCATTCGCTTTACCTAGAACAAGTATGAAACTAGAAGTACTTTGTAGGTATGATAGGAAAGGTTTGCAAGCTAATAAAGAAAACGTAAACATAAACTAGGGGCTGTTTAGAAAAAGATGCAATAAAGTAAATATAGCGAGTGTGGAAAAGTGGTGGTAGGAGTTGTGAAAGTGTCCCTAAGCAATTGACTATGTTACTAGACCGGTAATCACTATTGCAATTCTATTTGAGGGAGAGGCATAAGCTAACATACTTTCTCTACTTGGATCATATGCACTTATGATTGGAACTCTAGCAAGCATCCGCAATTACTAAAGATTCATTAAGGTAAAACCCAACCATATCATTAAAGTATCAAGTCCCCTTTATCCCATACGCAACAATCCCCTTACTCGGGTTTGTGTTTCAGTCACTCACGCAACCCACTATAAGCGAATCATGAACGCATTGCAACACCCTACAGCGGGAATCCCTCATGCTTGTGCGACACGGAGGGCACCATAGGACAGCACCAATAATAAAACATGCAACTCAAACTAATCATAGCAGTTCATCAATCACCGATAGGACAACGAAAATCTACTCAGACATCATAGGATGGCGACACATCATTGGAAAATAATATGAAGCATAAAGCACCATGTTCAAGTAGAGGGTACATCGGGATGCGGGAGAGTGGACCGCTGGATATAGAAGGGGGAAGGTGATGGAGATGTTGGTGAAGATGACGGCTGTGTTGGTGAAGATCGCGGTGACGATGATGGCCCCCCGCAGCGCTCCGGCGCCACCAGAAGCAAGGGGGAGAGGGACCCCCTTCTTCTTCTTCTTCCTTGACCTCCTCCCTAGATGAGAGAAAGGTTTCCCCTATGGCCCTTGGCTCCCATGGCGTGGGAGGGGCGAGAGCCCCTCCGAGATTGGATCTATCTCTTTGTTTCTGCATTTTCAGATTCTACCCCTTCACCGTTTCCTTTATATCTGGAGATCCGTAACTCTGATTGGGGTGAATCTTTCGCCCAGATTTTTCTCGTGAAATTAGCTTTCTTGCGGCAAAAGAAGGGAATCAAACGCCTTACGGGTGGCGCACGAGAGGCCAGGGCGCGCCTGCCTCCCTGGGGCGCGCCCCCCTATCTCGTGGTCACCTCGGACACCGTTTCGCATTGATTCTTCCTCCGGAAAATCCCAAATATTCCAAAATAATTGTCCGTCCGTTTTTATCCCGTTTGGATTCTGTTTGATATTGGTTTTCTGCGAAACATAAAACATGCAACAGACATGAACTGACACTGGGCACTGGATCAATATGTTAGTCCCAAAAATAATATAAAAAGTTGCCAAAAGTATATGAAAGTTGAAGAATATTGGCATGGAACAATCAAAAATTATAGATACTACGGAGACGTATCATCCTGCACCTATCCCATCGGTGGTCCATCGTCGTCTTCTCCGGCGGCATCTTCATCTTCATGATCATGCCCTTCGTCTTGATCTTCCTCATCATCATGTCCGACATCTTCTACATGATGACTGTGTACTGCATCTCCTTCGTGATCATGTCCTAGAGATTCTTCGTCTTCTCGCCCGCCCTCGCCGCGATTGTCTTGCTTCCCTTCCTCATTTCCTTCCCGACCCCCATGGATGACTTCATAATCATCTTCATCACCTTGCCACCGATAGCCATCCATGAAACCACGCAAGAGCAGGTGGCCCCGCACCTTTACGGAATCCGGGTCCATAAGGCTCTTCAGCTTGCATCTTCGACATGTACATCTTATCTCCGTCTCGTTCTTTTGAAGCATCTTGGCCTTCGCGAAACTCAAAAACCTATTCACGATGCCTTCGGTCATCGTGCGGACCATGGTTGCATGCGAGGGTAGAGCAAAACGATATTTTACAACCAAATTTTTTTTGGCGTGACTTTGCCTTAAAATAGGACAAAAAAGAATGCATAGTGCCAAATTCTCGCCGAAACGGAAATGAATCAACATTCCGGCAAAATAGTGGCAACTATCGCATTTCAAATACCGGTACCTCCAAACACAAACATATGAAACACCACAAACATACGTAGATCTAGGTCATAAAAAGTGCATGTGCACGTTGTTGGAGGGAGAAAAAAGTAGATCTACAACATAAAGAAAGCTTTCCCCTTACTTACCTATCAAAAAAAAGGAAATTTAACCACTTAATTTGGGTGAATCTATGGTGCAAATGAGGTGAGGAGGAAGAGGCACCCGAGACAAGCTTGGAGGAGGAGGTGGAGAGAATGAAGTGGGGAAGGTGAGTGTGGTAGGCGCACCACCTAACAATGCGCCATTAGTAACCTTGGTTACTAATGACGCACATGTTACGTGGTGCGCCATTACTAGTTTTTGCAAAAAAAATAAAAAATTTAATTGTTAGTAGTGGCGCACCGTGGTTGTGGTGCGCCATTACTAGTTTGAACTAGTAATGACGCACTATAGCCTGGTGCGCCATTACTAGTTTTGAAAAAAAAGTAAAAAAATATTGTTAGTAGTGGCGCACAGAGTGTGTGGTGCGCCATTACTAGTTAAAACTAGTAATGACGCACTATACCTTGGTGCACCATTACTAGTTTTGAAAAGAAAAAAATTGTTAGTGGTGGCGCACCGTGGGTGTGGCGCGCCATTAGTGTTATGGACACTAATGGCGTACCTACACATGGTGCGGCCACTGCTATATAGCAGTGGTGCACCACATATGTGGTGCGCCATTAATATCCATATTAGCTATAGCACTTTTCCTAGTAGTGTGGGCGACTCTGCTACTTGGCGGCAACCCTTCTGGCAGTGCTGGCTAGCCTTGCTGACCGGCGTGGCTGGCAGCGTGGTCGGTG
>NC_041383.1:701630895-701633956 GCF_002162155.2 Triticum dicoccoides
TCGCAGCGCTTGTGGCGGTGTCAGCGGACTTTGATGGCTTCGTCCGGGCGTTCTCTCCGGCGTGTGGGGGTGTGGTGGCAGCCCACATTCCTGCCCTCGTGAAGCTCGGTGGCCTTCGTGGTTGTGCAGTGGTAGGCGCCAGATCTGACCGACTCCTCCTCGCCGACGGTTACTGGCGATGAGGATGGTAGATTTTGCGTGATGGTGGCGCCATAGTCGTGTACGAGGTGTGTGGGACAGTAGGCTTATGGACAGGTGGTGCTGCGCCACCGCGTGCGTGGGGGTGTTCGGCGAGGTGGCTCTTGGCGAAAGCCTCGACAACACGGCGTCTGCATACGTCGATTTTCCTCCTTGGGGGGTTGTTGTGGAGCCTCTCCTTGCCCATCACCTTCGAACCTTGGCCTTCAGGCGTAAGCGTAAGACTCCAGTGTGAGTCAGGCGAGGACGTCGTTCTCCCACGTCGCTACCCCCTTGGGGGCGTCACCTTGAAGGCCATTGACCCCCTTTGCGCTTTCCCGGAGCTGGACGCGGACGACATTGCGGTCGGCAGGTGCCCGGCTGGCGATGTGGATGGTTGGCGCGACTCCGGGGAGAGTTAGTTTGCAACTGAGTTTTGGTAGTCAGTTTATCCGGCATGTTCGAGTGGTTGCCGGGACTCACTTGGTCTTTCTAGAACCGGAGCTGCTGAGGTTGGCCCTTGCGACAACAATGATGTGAGGCGGGTGATCGGTTCTGGCGCTAGCTTGGCGCAACCCCAATGCTTTTCTCTTGCAGTGTTCGTCGACAGAGTGGGAGTTGCTTGTAAGCCGGTGCGTGTGGTTGACTTTTTGGCATTCGTCGGCTCACGTCTCGGTGCTTGTTCGTGGTGAGGGCTTTGTGATGGTCGTTGATGGTCGAGTCGGAGTCGATTACTCGCGGAAGAGTGACGACGATGGCACCGGATGACAACCTCAACGGTGCTTTTCTCCTTGACGGCGTGTGCGTTCTTGTATGGGTTATCAGGTCGCGCATGGTGCCCTGTTTTTGCAGGTGTCTTATGACTGTTTTCGACGGGGCAAATCTTTCCTTGTTTTTTAAGAAATCGAAAATCCTAGACACACGGACAATCACAGACGGATTACGGGAATATTCACACTAACTAACCTCGGCCCACTGATTTTCATGGGGATGGGCCATTTTCCCCCTTAATCTCCAATTAAATCATGCCAGGTAATCAGAGCATGTTGATTCCGTAGTCATTGGCCCGTGTGTAGCATTGCCGTTAAGAAATCGAGGTCCGAGTTTCAAAAAAAAAGTTTAGTTACAACAAACGATACCTCAGTCTGACAACACAGCTTACATAATCACGCGTCACATCTACGCACACACATGCCGAAAGAATCCCACGCATGCAAAATCGACTGAGAGCATCTCCAACAGCCACGCTAAACTAGCGCCGCGCCGCAAAATAGGCCTTTTTAGCGCGCGCGCAACGCGGCGGCTCGCTCCAGCGGACGCGCAAAAACGGCGCGCGCGCGATAACGGGTTGGGCGCGCGGTCAAAAACACTTATCCGCGCGGTGTATTTGGAGCGTCAGCTACAGCGCGCGGCACACTCGAGCGCTCGCGCCCGCACTCTCTCCCTTTCCTCGTCCTACGCCCCGCGCGAGCCGGCGCCGGCGCCCTGCCCCCCGCCATGGACGCGCACACCGGCCGCCATGGCTTCTCACACACATTCCATGAAGATGCCGTTGAAGATCTTGCCAACACCGTCGAAGCTTTACATGATGCGGTGCGTGATGCGGTGCGTGATGAGGATAGGGAGGAAGGTTCATCTTCGGAGGTGGAAGAGTCGTCTTCGGAAGAGGACGAAGACGAAGAAGAGGAAGATGAAGATGAAGCTTGATGTGTCTTTCATGTCTTGAACTTTTAGTTTGCATTTGAACTTGGTTGGATGAACTTGTGGGCATGAACTTTTATTCATCAACTTGTTTGTGTCAAATTTTACATGTTTATTTTTGTCCAAAATATCCATATATGCAAAATGTCCGGCAAGTCGCGCGCGCTGCATTTTAGCGCGCTGCTGGAGCGGCGCGCGCGCGCTGCATTTCAGCGCGGCTGCTGAAGCCAGCGCAGGCGGGCGCGCAAAACCAGCCGCAGCGCGCGCGCTAACAGGTTTTTTGCGCGCGGCGCTTTAGCGCGGCTGTTGGAGATGCTCTGAGAAGTGAAACAATTTCAGCGAACTGTAGTTCAGCAAAAGCAAAGTTCATCATATACACACACGTACCTCTGGCTCCCAGGACAGGAGGCAGGAATCATTGAAACTGCAATCCATTTGTATTAACTGTATCAGGCATGAACACAGAGGGGTTACATATCCAAACTCGTCATACTCGTACGCATAAACCATTGGACGCTAGATGTTCTTTTTTTTTCCTCGAACCATACAGGAAATAGAAAGAGAACTCGACGCTAGATGATTAGAACTCCACACGGTAACAGAAGCAGTTCGCCCATTCCTAAGCCTGAACCCAGAACGTAGGAAAACACCACGGGAATCAATCACGCGGCGATCTTTGAGCACCGCGCTTTGGCCGTCGCGAGCCGCTCCTCCCTGTGCTCCGAGGGGTAGTTGCTCCCGCCGACGCACCGCTTCCCCTTCTCGGCACCGGCGTGGACCGAGGAGCCAGTGGTGTCCCCGGCGTAGCGGCCGGCGGTCACATTGTTGCGGTGGTGAGGAGCCATGGCCACGGCCGCGGCCGTCTCCTTCTCCTCCTCGGCTATCGTGTCCAGCACCGTCAACGGGAGCCCGCGCCGGCGGCGCCTGATGATCGACGGCGCCACCTCGACGGTGATCCGGGCGACGACCTGGGCCTTGGCCATGACTAGCAGCGTGAGCGTGCAACTCACAAATTCTCAAAACTTAACCTGCAGCTTGCATGGGTAGCTTGCACTTCAGTGTTCCACACAGCAACCTAAAAATGTACGGGCATGTGTGTTCTATTGTGCTAGCTTATGGGAGGTCAGTAATTTCGGGGCGTGCATTTATAGAGCCACACAGTGTTCACTTGGATCAATATGGT
>NC_041383.1:701634097-701644929 GCF_002162155.2 Triticum dicoccoides
GAGGTTAATAACACAAGCGGTATATGGACTGAGAGTGAGGCCAGAGGAGACCAGAGAATCATTAGTCTCCCAATCGCGAGTACTGTTTCTATACAGCACACAGGCCCAAATGCCATGGCATATACGCTACTTTCCAGTGCTCAGAAGTCAGAATACAAACCCGCCTGAAATATGCAAAAAAATATTGGGAGCTCAGAGGAATATTGGCTAATTTCAGAGGCAAGCCACAAGACACTCAGTGTTCTTTTTCCTTTTTCTTTTTGCGAGGATTTCATTTCTCTTTGGGTTTCTTTCATGGACCCTTCTGCTTTGGTAGACAAGTGTGCCGATCAAGGTGGCATCCCCTCGGAGGAGGGCAGACGCATCAGGACGAGCAAGGCTCATGTCCTGTCTCGTCTTGGCATTTCAAGCCTCAGTGCCCCAGTGACAGCCTTCCGTACTGTACCGTCCCAGCCTATCAGCGAGCAACGTATGGGTTAGGATGGTGAAATCAGCAAGTTGGTTGCCCAACGTTTACTTCGAGCGGATCGCGCAAATCTTGGAAATGTCTAGAACATGGCCCATGTGTCGACATCGGAGAGCAGAGAGGTTCCGCTGTTTATTTCCGGGGACATTTTGAGGTGCAGAGTGGATGTCAATGCCAATCACAGTGTATCAAGATTCAGAAAACAGTAAGCTGATGGTGTACTGATAGTCTGGTGCCCATTGGCATCGAGAATAATGTGCAGGCAACCCACGGCCTTTGCGCTCAACATGAGTAGATGGGAAATTCAGAAACCACAGAACGATGACACGAAGAAGACAGTAGGCGCACAGTGATTCAGCGACCAGTGAATACGTCGATGAGTCGAAATCAGTACCTACCGTTGGAAACCCTGGGAAACACGCTGTGATCAGACACTAGCTTCAGGCTCCGGAGCTAACCCAGAACCGGATGCCAGTGCCAACAACAGTGTCTCAAGATTCAGAAAGCGCTACGACGAGACCACGGTAGTAATACACTGACACTGATATATATTGGTCGGTTGCCGATTGGCATTCAGAATAATGGGTGGGGAAGCCACGGCCTTGCGTACTAACAAGAGTGCAAGAAGAAAAATCAAGAACCACAGAACATGGGATGCAAGGACAGTAGGCGCACAGTGGTTAAGAAAATCAGCCAAAGAATCTGTCTATCGGCCAAAATCAGCGGCTAGTGTAGTACTGTTGGAAACCCTAACAAACACGATGTGATCAGATACCAGACTTGAAAGCTTAAAGAATCAGGGAGGTGCATGACGAGTCGTCACTCAGAGCAGCTCCAACAGCCGCGCAACGCGCGGCGCGCTAAACAACAATTTACAGTGCCGGAATTGTCAGTTTTTGCGCGCTGCAGTGCGCTGGCTCCAGCGGCCGCTGCAAAATATAGGGCGCCCGAGCCTCTCCAGCAGATGCGCTAAACAGCAGCACGGGCGAGCACCCGGCGCTTGCTATATGCTGCATTTTGAAGATAATATGGTGATATTTCAAACATCAAAACAAGACATAGCATAGTTTAAAATCACCAAACAGATTCATGACATAAAAATTCAAAATCATGTCCACATCATCATCCAACCAGGTTCAAAATCCGAACCAAGTTCATGACAAAAGTTTACACAAACAAATGGGACATCAACAATCATGCCTCATCCTCGTCTTCGTCCTCCCCTTCCTCCGATTCTTCCTCCTCATCCGAAGACGGTTTTTCCTCCTCATCTTCATTGTCGCGCGCCGCATCATCATGGGGGCTCGGAAGGTCTTGGCAAGATCTCCAACGACATCACGCGAAGGAGTGTGATGAGGCACACCGGAACACATTCCACCCACGTCACCCGGAGGTGCTCCCATGCCTCCCAAGAGAGATGCAAAACTCATACCTCCCATGGTAGCTCCGAAGCCACCCATGCCTCCCATGGCCCCCATGGTAGCTCCGAAGCCACCCATGCCTCCCATGCTGCCATGGTGGCTCCGAAGCCACCCATGCCGCCCATGCCACCAATGCCGCCTGTAAAGGCATATTTATCCCTAAGGTGTTTTGGTGATTGATGACAATGCTTTTGCGGACTAATCGTGTGCCTTGAGTATTTCAGACGCTTCGTCACTAGGCACAAGACGGTTTGGTGCCCCTCGAAGACTATTGAAGACAGTGTTTTTCTACGTTTCTTTTCGGTGGATTTGAGTCGTAGGAAAGCCATACTATTAAGAGGGGGTCCGCACTGGAAAGGTTCGGGTGGAATCATCACGTACACGTATACTCCCTCTGCACCGCCTTTCCCTTTGCCCTTTGGAGCATCCTCCGTTTTCTTCATATATATGCAAAGAAAAGGATTCCTGGTGTTGCTGTTCTGAGGCATGCGGTAGTATCGCACGCCCTCGCGGTAGTACCGTAGGTGACCATGGTACTACCGCTCCTAAGGAGTTGTAGTACCGTGGCCTCAGACCAGACTCAGCCGCTTGTGCGGCTGTAGGGGCAGATGTAATTTTTTACATCCGCGCCCTACGCGGTAGTACCGCCCCATGCGCGTGGTAGTACCGTGAGTCCTGGTCTGGCACAACAACATGAGCGGAAGTAGGGGCGGATGTAATTTTTTACATCCTCTCCCTGTGCTGTAGTACCGCTTGCCATGTGCGGTAGTACCGTGTCCGATTTTTGCATCGTTTGATTTTCAGCGGAAGTTGGCATGGATGTATTTTTATTCATCCCCGCCCTTCCCAGGCTAGTCCAATCCTGCCTTGCGGTAGTAACGCAAGGGGGAGCGGTAGTACCGCGTCAGCGGCAGTACCGCCCTCAGCCTTTGCGGTTCAGGCCTCGGCTAGCTCTTGACGTAGCAGCGGTAGTACCGCGGTCCGCCGCGGTAGTACCGTGAGCCCTTGCGGTAGTACTGCTTGTCTGGGGCGGTAGTACCGCAGCTCGCGGGCTGGTTAAGTGGATAATGGTTGGATTTGCCTCTCCACTATATAAGGGGTGTCTTCTTCCTCTAGTTGACTACCTCTTCCAACCCCAAGCTCTATTATTGCTCCAAGCTCCATTTTCGCCCGATCTCTCTCCCTAGCCAATCAAACTTGTTGATTTGCTCGGGATTGGGTGAGAAGACCCCGATCTACACTTCCACCAAGAGAAATTTGATTCCCCCACTAATCCCTAGCGGATCTTGTTACTCTTGGATGTTTGAGCACCCTAGACGGTTGAGGTCACCGCGGAGCCATAGTCCATTGTGGTGAAGCTTCATGGTGTCGTTGGGAGCCTCCAATTAAGTTGTGGAGATTGCCCCAACCTTGTTTGTAAAGGTTCGGTCGCCGCCTTCAAGGGCACCAATAGTGGAATCACGGCATCTCGCATTATGTGAGGGCATGAGGAGAATACGGTGGCCCTATGTTGGGGAACGTTGCAGAAAATAAATTTTTTTCTACGGTTTCACCAAGATCAATCTATGAGTTCATCTTTCAATCGAGAGAGAGGAGTGCATCTACATACCCTTGTAGATCAAGCGGAAGCGTTCAAGAGAACGGGGTTGAGGGAGTCATACTCGTCGTGATCCAAATCACCGGAGATCCTAGCGCCGGACGGACGGCACCTCCGCGTTCAACACACGTACAATCAGCGTGACGTCTCCTCCTTCTTGATCCAGCAAGGGGGAAGGAGAGGTTGATGAAGATCCAGCAGCACGACAGCGTGGTGGTGGATGCAGCAGGGAAACCGGCAGGGCTTCGCCAAGCGTCTGCGGGAGGGAGAGGTGTAGCAAGGGGAAGGGAGGCGCCAAGTGCAAGGGTGCGGCTGCCCTCCCTCCCCCTCTTTATATAGGGCCCCTAGGGGGGGCGCCGGCCCTAGGAGATGGGATCTCCTAGGGGGGGCGGCGGCCAAGGGGGGTGCCTTGCCCCCCAAGGCAAGTGGAGGCGCCCCCTCCCCTAGGGTTCCCAACCCTAGGCGCAGGGGGGCCCAAGGGGGGGGGGCGCACCAGCCCACCAGGGGATAGTTCTCCTCCCACTTCAGCCCATGGGGCCCTCCGGGGTAGGTGGCCCCACTCGGTGGACCCCCGGGACCCTTCCGGTGGTCCCAGTACAATACCGGTGACCCCCGAAACTTTCCCGATGGCCGAAACTCGACTTCCCGTATATAATTCTTTGCCTCCGGACCATTTCGGAACTCCTCGTGACGTCCGGGATCTCATCCGGGACTCCGAACAACTTTTGGTTTGCTGCATACTAATATTTCTACAACCCTAGCGTCACCGAACCTTAAGTGTGTAGACCCTACGGGTTTGGGAGACACGTAGACATGACCGAGACGGCTCTCCGGCCAATAACCAACAGCGGGATCTAGATACCCATGTTGGCTCCCACATGCTCCTCGATGATCTCATCGGATGAACCACGATGTCAAGGATTCAAGCAACCCCGTATACAATTCCCTTTGTCAATCGGTATGTTACTTGCCCGAGATTCGATCGTCGGTATCCCAATACCTCGTTCAATCTCGTTACCGGCAAGTCACTTTACTCGTACCGTAATGCATGATTCCGTGACCAGACTCTTGGTCACTTTGAGATCATTATGATGATGCATTACCGAGTGGGCCCAGAGATACCTCTCCGTCATATGGAGTGACAAATCCCAGTCTCGATCCGTGTCAACCCAACAAACACATTCGGAGATACCCGTAGTATACCTTTATAGTCACCCAGTTACGTTGCGACGTTTGGTACACCCAAAGCACTCCTATGGTATCCAGTAGTTACACGATCTCATGGTCTAAGGAAAAGATACTTGACAGTGGAAAAGCTCTAGCAAACGAACTACACGATCTTGTGCTATGCTTAGGATTGGGTCTTGTCCATCACATCATTCTCCTAATGACGTGATCCCGTTATCAATGACATCCAATGTCCATAGTCAGGAAACCATGACTATCTGTTGATCAATGAGCTAGTCAACTAGAGGCTCACTAGGGACATGTTGTGGTCTATGTATTCACACATGTATTACAATTTCCGGATAACACATTTATAGCATGAATAAAAGACAATTATCATGAACAAGGAAATATAATAATAATCCTTTTATCATTGCCCTAGGGCATATTTCCAACAGTCTCCCACTTGCACTAGAGTCAATAATCTAGTTACATTGTGATGAATCGAACACCCATAGAGTTCTGGTGTTGATCATGTTTTGCTCGCGGAAGAGGTTTAGTCAATGGATCTGCGATATTCAGATCCGTATGTACTTTGCAAATATCTATTCTCCATCTTGAACATTTTCACGGATGGAGTTGAAACGACGCTCGATGTGCCTGGTCTTCTTGTGAAACCTGGGCTCCTTGGCAAGGGCAATAGCTCCAGTGTTGTCACAGAAGAGAGTGATCAGCCCCAACGCATTGGGTATGACTCCTAGGTCGGTGATGAACTCCTTCATCCATATTGCTTCATGCGCTGCCTCGGAGGCTGCCATGTACTCTGCTTCACATGTAGATCCCACCACGACGCTCTGCTTGCAACTGCACGAGCTTACTGCTCCACGATTCAACATATACACGTATCCGGTTTGTGACTTAGAGTCATCCAGATCTGTGTCGAAGCTAGCATCGACGTAACCCTTTACGACGAGCTCTTCGTCACCTCCATAAATGAGAAACATGTCCTTTGTCCTTTTCAGGTACTTCAGGATATTCTTGACCGCTGTCCAGTGTTCCTTGCCGGGATTACTTTGGTACTTTCCTACGAAACTTACGGCAAGGCTTACATCAGGTCTGATACACAGCATGGCATACATAATAGATCCTATGGCTAAGGCATAGGGGATGACACTCATCTCTTCTATATCTTCTGCCGTGGTCGGGCATTGAGCCGAGCTCAATCTCACACCTTGCAATACAGGCAAGAACCCTTTCTTGGACTGATCCATATTGAACTTCTTCAATATCTTATCAAGGTATGTGCTTTGTGAAAGACCTATGAGGCGTCTCGATCTATCCCTATAGATCTTGATGCCTAATATGTAAGCAGCTTCTCCAAGGTCCTTCATTGAAAAACACTTATTCAAGTAGGCCTTAATGATGTCCAAAAGTTCTATATCATTACCCATCAAAAGTATGCCATCTACATATAATATGAGAAATGCTACAGAGCTCCCACTCACTTTCTTGTAAACGCAGGCTTCTCCATAAGTCTGCATAAACCCAAACGCTTTGATCATCTCATCAAAGCGAATGTTCCAACTCCGAGATGCTTGCACGAGCCCATAAATGGATCGCTGGAGATTGCACACTTTGTTAGCATTCTTAGGGTCTACAAAACCTTCCGGCTACATCATATACAGTTCTTCCTTAAGATAGCCGTTAAGGAATGCCGTTTTGACGTCCATCTGCCATATCTCATAATCATAGTATGCGGCAATTGCTAACATGATTCGGACGGACTTAAGCTTCGCTACGGGAGAGAAAGTCTCATCGTAGTCAACCCCTTGAACTTGCCGATAAGCCTTAGCGACAATTCGAGCTTTATAGATGGTAACATTACCATCCGCGTTCGTCTTCTTCTTAAAGATCCATTTATTTTCTATTGCTCGCCGATCATCGGGCAAGTCCGTCAAAGTCCATACTTTGTTTTCATACATGGATTCTATCTCGGATTGCATGGCTTCAAGCCATTTGTTGAAATCTGGGCCCTCCATCGCATCTTCATAGTTCGAAGGTTCACCGTTGTCTAACAACATGATTTCCAGGACAGGGTTGCCACACCACTCTAGTGTGGAACGTGTCCTTGTGGACCTACAAAGGTCAGTAGCAACTTGATCCGAAGTACCTTGATCATCATCATTAATTTCCTCTCCAGTCGGTGTAGGCACCACAGGAACATTTTCCTGAGCTGCACTACTTTCCGGTTCAAGAGGTAGTACTTCATTGAGTTATACTTTCCTCCCACTTACTCCTTTCGAGAGAAACTCTTTTTCCAGAAAGGATCCGTTCTTGGCAACAAAGATCTTGCCTTCAGATCTAAGGTAGAAGGTATACGCAATGGTTTCCTTAGGGTATCCTATGAAGACGCATTTTTCTGACTTGGGTTCGAGCTTTTCAGGTTGAAGTTTCTTGACATAAGCATCGCATCCCCAAACTTTTAGAAACGACAGCTTAGGTTTCTTCCCAAACCATAAGTCATACGGTGTCGTCTCAACGGATTTAGACGGAGCCCTATTTAAGTGAATGTAGCTGTCTCTAGAGCGTATCCCCAAAATGATAGCGGTAAATCGGTAAGAGACATCATAGATCGCACCATATCCAATAGAGTGCGATTACGATGTTCGGACACACCATTACACTGAGGTGTTCCAGGCGGCGTGAGTTGTGAAACGATTCCACATTTCCTTAAGTGCGTACCAAATTCATGACTTAAATATTCTCCTCCACGATCTGATCGTAAGAACTTTATCTTTCGGTCACATTGATTCTCTACCTCATTCTGAAATTCCTTGAACTTTTCAAAGGTCTCAGACTTGTGTTTCATCAAGTAGACATACCCATATCTACTCAAGTCATCAGTGAGAGTGAGAACATAATGATATCCTCCGCGAGCCTCAACGCTCAGTGGACCGCACACATCGGTATGTATGATTTCCAATAAGTTGGTTGCTCACTCCATTGTTCTGGAGAACAGAGTCTTGGTCATTTTGCCCATGAGGCATGGCTCGCATGTGTCAAATGATCCATAATCCAGAGACTCTAAAAGTCCATCAGCATGGAGCTTCTTCATGCGCTTGACACCAATGTGACCAAGACGGCAGTCCCACAAGTATGTGGGACTATCGTTATCAACTTTACATCTTTTGGTATTCACACTATGAATATGTGTAACATCACATTCGAGATTCATTAAGAATAAACCATTGACCATTGGGGCATGACCATAAAACATATCTCTCATATAAATAGAACAACCATTATTCTCGGATTTAAATGAGTAACCATCTCGTATTAAACGAGATCCGGATACAACGTTCATGCTCAAATTTGCCACTAAATAACAATTATTGAGGTTTAAAACTAATCCCGTAGGTAAATGTAGAGGTAGCGTGCCGACGGCGATCACATCGACCTTGGAACCATTCCCGACGTGCATCGTCACCTCGTCCTTCGCCAGTCTCCGCTTATTCCACGTCTCCTGCTTTGAGTTACAAATATGAGCAATGGCACCAGTATCAAATACCCAGGAGCTACTACGAGCACTGGTAAGGTACACATCAATTACATGTATATCACATATACCTTTAGTGTTGCCGGCCTTCTTGTCCGCTAAGTACTTGGGGCAGTTCCGCTTCCAGTGACCACTTCCCTTGCAATAAAAGCACTCAGTTTCAGGCTTGGGTCCATTCTTTGACTTCTTCCCGGCAACTGGCTTACCGGGCGCGGCAACTCCCTTGCCGTCCTTCTTGAAGTTCTTCTTACCCTTGCCTTTCTTGAACTTAGTGGTTTTATTCACCATCAACACTTGATGTTCTTTCTTGATCTCTACCTCCGCTGATTTCAACATTGAATATACCTCAGGAATGGTCTTTTCCATCCCCTGCATATTGAAGTTCATCACAAAGCTCTTGTAGCTCGGTGGAAGCGACTGGAGGATTCTGTCAATAACCGCGTCATCCGGGAGATTAACTCCCAGCTAAGTCAGGCGGTTGTGCAACCCAGACATCTTGAGTATGTGCTCACTGACAGAACTATTTTCCTCCATCTTACAACTGAAGAACTTGTCGGAGACTTCATATCTCTCGACCCGGGCATGAGCTTGGAAAACCATTTTCAGCTCTTCGAACATCTCATATGCTCCATGTTGCTCAAAACGTTTTTGGAGCCCCGGTTCTAAGCTATAAAGCATGCCGCACTGAACGAGGGAGTAATCATCAGCACGAGACTGCCAAGCGTTCATAATGTCTTGGTTCTCTAGGATGGGTGCTTCACCTAGCGGTGCTTCTAGGACATAATCTTTCTTGGCAGCTATGAGGATGATCCTCAGGTTCTGGACCCAGTCTGTATAGTTGCTGCCATCATCTTTCAGCTTGGTTTTCTCTAGGAACGCGTTGAAGTTGAGGGTAACGTGGGCCATTTGATCTACAAGACATATTGTAAGGATTTTAGACTAGGTTCATGATAATTAAGTTCATCTAATCAAATTATTTAATGAACTCCCACTCAGATTAGACATCCCTCTAGTCATCTAAGTGATACATGATCCGAGTCGACTAGGCCGTGTCCGATCATCATGTGAGACAGACTAGTCATCATCGGTGAACATCTCCATGTTGATCATATCTTCCATACGACTCATGTTCGACATTTCGGTCTCTTGTGTTCCGAGCCCATGTCTGTACATGCTAGGCTCATCAAGTTAACCTAAGTGTTTTGCATGTGTAAATCTGTCTTACACCCGTTGTATGTGAACGTTAGAATCTATCACACCCGATCATCACGTGGTGCTTCGAAACAACGAACTGTCACAACGGCGCACAGTCAGGGGGAACACTTTCTTGAAATTATTATGAGGGATCATCTTATTTACTACCGTCGTTCTAAGTAAACAAGATGCAAAAACATGATAAACATCACATGCAATCAAATAGTAGTGACATGATATGGCCAATATCATATAGCTCCTTTGATCTCCATCTTCCAGGATCCATGATCATCTTCATCACCGGCATGACACCATGATCTCCATCATCATGATCTCCATCATCGTGTCTCCATGAAGTAGCTCGCCAACTATTACTTCTACTACTATAGCTAACGGTTTAGCAATAAAGTAAAGTAATTACATGGCGTTACATCATTCACACGCAGGTCATACAATAATTAAGGCAACTCCTATGGCTCCTGCCGGTTGTCATACTCATCGACATGCAAGTCATGATTCCTATTACAAGAACATGATCTCATACATCACAATATATCATTCATCATTCATCACAACTTTTGGCCATATCACATCACAAAGCAATTGCTGCAAAAACAAGTTAGACGTCCTCTAATTGTTGTTGCATATTTTAGGTGGCTGCAATAGGATTCTAGCAAGAACGTTTTCTTACCTACGAAAAAGCCACAACGTGATTTGTCAACTTCTATTTACCCTTCATAAGGACCCTTTTCATCGAATCCGCTCCAACTAAAGTGGGAGAGACAGACACCCGCTAGCCACCTTATGCAACTAGTGCATGTCAGTCGGTGGAACCTGTCTCACGTAAGTGTACGTGTAAGGTTGGTCCGGGCCGCTTCATCCCACAATACCGCTGAAGCAAAATAAGACTAGTAGTGGCAAGAAAGTTGACAACATCTACGCCCACAACAGATTTGTGTTCTACTCGTGCAAAGAGAACTACGCATGGACCTAGCTCATGATGCCACTATTGGGGAATGCTGCGGAAAATAAAAAAATTTCTACGGTTTCCCCAAGATCAATCTATGAGTTCATCTAGCAATCGAGAGAGAGGAGGGCATCTACATACCCTTGTAGATCGAGCGGAAGCGTTCAAGAGAACAGGGTTGAGGGATTCGTACTCATTGTGATCCAAATCACCGGAGATCCTAGCGCCGAAGGGACGGCACCTCCGCGTTCAACACACGTACGGTCAGCGTGACGTCTCCTCCTTCTTGATCCAGCAAGGGGGAAGGAGTGGTTGATGAAGATCCAGCAGCACGACGGCGTGGTGGTGGATGCAGCAGGGATCCCGGCAGGTCTTCGCCAAGCGTCTGCGGGAGGAAGAGGTGTAGCAAGGGGGAAGGGAGGCGCCAAGTGCAAGGGTGCGGCTGCCCTCCCTCCCCCCTCTTT
>NC_041383.1:701645180-701652366 GCF_002162155.2 Triticum dicoccoides
ACCCCCGGGACCCTTCCGGTGGTCCCGGTACAATACCGGTGACCGCCAAAACTTTCCCGATGGCCGAAACTCGACTTCCCATGTATAATTCTTTACCTTCGGACCATTCCGGAACTCCTCGTGATGTCCGGGATCTCATTCGGGACTCCGAACAACTTTCGGTTTGCTGCATACTAATATCTCTACAACCCTAGCATCAACGAACCTTAAGTGTGTAGACCCTACGGGTTCGGGAGACACGTAGACATGACCGAGACGGCTCTCCGGCCAATAACCAACAGCGGGATCTGGATACCCAAGTTGGCTCCCACATGCTCTTCGATGATCTCATCGGATGAACCACGATGTCGAGGATTCAAGCAAACCCGTATACAATTCGCTTTGTCAATCGGTATGCTACTTGCCCGAGATTCGATCGTCGGTATCCCAATACCTTGTTCTATCTCGTTACTGGCAAGTCACTTTACTCGTACCGTAATGCATGATCCCGTGACCAGACACTTGGTCACTTTGATCTCATTATGATGATGCATTACCGAGTGGGCCCAGAGATACCTCTCCGTCATATGGAGTGACAAATCCCAGTCTCGATCCGTGTCAACCCAACAGACACATTCGAAGATACTCGTAGTATACCTTTATAGTCACCCAGTTACGTTGCAACATTTGGTACACCCAAAGCACTCCTACGGTATCCAGGAGTTACACGATCTCATGGTCTAAGGAAAAGATACTTGACATTGGAAAAGCTCTAGCAAACAAACTACACGGTCTTGTGCTATGCTTAGGATTGGGTCATGTCCATCACATCATTCTCCTAATGATGTGATCCCGTTATCAATGACATCCAATGTCCATAGTCAGGAAACCATGACTATCTATTGATCAACGAGCTAGTCAACTAGAGGCTCACTAGGGACATGTTGTGGTCTATGTATTCACACATGTATTACCATTTCCGGATAACACAATTTTAGCATGAATAAAAGACAATTATCATGAACAAGGAAATATAATAATAATCCTTTTATTATTGCCTCTAGGGCATATTTCCAACACCCTAGTGGCTTCTTGGGGAGCATTGTGCCTCCACACCGCTCTAACAGAGACGTACTTCCCCTCGAAAGGAAGGAACTTTGGTAACACATCCTCGTCTTCACCGGCTCCACTCTTGGTTATCTCGTGCCTTTACTTGTGCAAGATTATTTGTGTTGTATCCCTTGCTTGCTTGTGTGCTTGTTGTTGTTGCATCATATAGGTTGCTCACCTAGTTGCATATCTAGACAACCTACTTTTATGCAAAGTTTAATTTGGTAAAGAAAAGCTAAAAATTGTTAGTTGCCTATTCAGCCCCCCTCTAGTCAACTATATCGATTCTTTCAATTGGTATCAGAGCCTCATCTCTTTATTAAGGACTTTGCCATCCAAAGATTATGGTTGACACCGTATATGGTGGGGAGGAGCACTCCGGTGTGAATCCGAGCTCGTCTACGGTCGATGGGGGAACCGCGGTGTCTCGTGAGGAATTCAATGTGGCTTTGGACACATTGAAAACCTCCATGACAACCGAGGTTGAAAGCATGTTTAATAAATACTTAGAAGGACTTAAACTATCTACCTCGCCGATGAAAGTGGGTGATCCCACTAACAAGGTGACGGATGCTAACTCTGACAAGGGGGAAGCTACTAGTGAAAAGGGTCCTTCTACTAGTGGTAGAAATGGCACCGACATCTTTGTCCATGTGGAACCTCCAATTATGGAGGACCAATTCCGTCTACTCATTTAAATCATGCCGGCCCTCGTCCTAAGATTGTGAAAAACGAGGACTTTGATTCTTGGGTTTATCGCTTCAAGCTTCATTTAAAACATGTGAATACTAATCTTTTAAGAATCATTGAAGAAGGTTTCCATCCACATGACCGAAGCAACTTCACCCCTAGAGAAGCCGTGGATAATCAATTCAATGAGAATGCTCTCTTCATCATTCAAGATGCAATTCTGCCCGAAGATCTCCCTCATCTTCGACCCTTCGCCATGGACAAAGATGCATGGCATTGTGTTGTTTCCCTCTATAAGGGAAGCACAAGCATTCAACGCTCCAACTATGAAGTGGTGCAAGATGAAGCCGATGAGTTTGCAATGAAAGAAGATGAAGAACCTCATGAGCTCTTTCGGAGAGTGACCAAACTCGCGGTCTCACTCCGAGATCATGGTAGCAAGGACACGGATGACAATTGGATCAAGCGCAAGTTCCTCAAAGCAATGATGCCTTACCACAAGGCCTTGTCCTCCGTCATCCGTCAAAGATCGGACTTCCACTCCTTGACCTCAAATGAAGTGTTGGATGAGTTTGTGGCAATGAGGATCTTGGACAAGACCGCCAACAACGCGGTGTTGCATTCTCAAAGAGCAAAGAAGCCCAACCTTGCCTTGAAGTCCAAGGTTATTGTGGAAGAAGAGGAAGAAGAGGAAGATGAGGAGAGCAACCCCGAAGATACAAAATATGATTATCATGAACACATGGCTCTTGCTTCAAGGCAATTTTTGAGCAAGAAGAACACAAGGCCCAACTTCAACAAGAACAACTCAAGTGGGTTCAAGCGCAAGCAATGTGTGAGAACATGTTACAATTGTGGCAATGTGAGCCACTTTGTTGTGGATTTCCCTTACAAGAAGCGGGAAGACAATGGTGGCAAGCTCATCCGAAAAGACAAAGCCAAGTCCTTGCCCAACAAGAACAACTTCACCAAAAAGACTCCTACTCGAGGGTTGGTGGTTCAAGAAGAATACCATGAGGATGACGATGATGATGAAGATAGTGAAGCCATGGCCATGGCCTCTGTTCCCATTGCCACAACTCCACGGGTGTCCCTCTTCGACTCACCTAATGAGAACATCACCGCCAAGTGTCTCATGGCTAAAGCCACCAACAAGGTAACCCCCAACATCAAAACCACCATCATTACTAATCCCTCCTTGACGGATGGCATTGATTAAAGTGAGGGGTCTAATGAGGAAGTGAATGAATTTGAGTCTTTTATGAGTAAGCTCAAGGGCAAATCCAAGAAGCACTTTGTTGCTCTCTTGGAACAACTTGGTGAAGCCAATGACATGATCGAGGCTCATGAAGAAACCATCTCTAAGATGGAAGGTCATAGTCGTGACTATGCCGATGAGATATCAGATCTCTCTAATGCTCTTGAGGAAGAGCATGGGCATCGTTTGGCTCTTGAGGAGTCACACAATGATGACCATGCTAAGTTAAAGAAAGATCTTTATCATGCTCTTGTTGTGTCTCGTGTGCTAACTTCCGAGAAGGCTAAACTTGGCGTTGACCATGCTAGACTCAAGGAGGAGTTTGATTTACTCGACAAGGCCCACAAGGTCTTGAAGGGTGCTCATGCTAGCCTCAAGGAGTCTCATGATCAACTCCAAGTTAAGCTAACCAAAGAAAAGGCCACCTTTCCTCATATGGTATTAATTGATAATGCAAATGCCACTAACCCGTGTTGTGAGCATGTGCATCTTGTGGAGGAGAATGCCAAGTTTAAGGAGCAACTTGAGAAAGGCCTTGTGACGTGCATACAAGGTGAGAAGAACCTCAATGACCTTTTGAGCAATCAAAAGAAAGTTGTGGCTAAGGAGGGAGTTGGGTTCGCACCCACGTCTAAGAACAAGAAGAAGAACAACAAGGCCAAACGACCTCCTCCTCTCAAGCAAACTTTTGTGAAGTTGGGAGAGGGTGCTCCTTAGGAGAAGAAGAACAATGTGAAGGGTGGTGATGTCAAAAAGGGCAATGCCATCCCTTCCAACAAAGCCGGCGACTTTAACCCTTCTTATGTGTTGTGTCCTGCTAGTGATGGGCATGTTTATGCTAAATTTGTTGGTTCTCCTTATGAGTACCTTGAATGGTCTATTTGGGTTCCTAAGACCCTTGTTACTAACATCAAAGGACCCATTACAAAATGGGTACCTAAAACCAAGCATTAATCTCTTGTAGGTGTTTGCTTCCGGTGGGGGATCATGGTTGCTCGATAGTGAAGCAACAAATCATATGACCGAAAGAAAGGACTTGGTGGTGGACACGCACAAGATTCCTTCTATGCCCACCAACATCAAGTGGGGTGATGCCTTGTCTTCTAAGGTATTGGGTCTTGGCAAGGTTGTCATTTCTCATGATCTTACGATCGAGAAAGTGATGCTTGTTGAGTCCCTTGCTTACAATCTACTTTCCGTTTGTCAACTTGCACTCATGGGCTTTGCCACTTTCTTTGATATTGATACCATGGCCCTCTTGTGGAGCGAGACTCTTAAAGTATCCTTTGTTGGGCATGTCGAGAACGGTCTTTATGTGATTATTTTTTTGGAGCGACCCACTAAGACCGCAACATGCATAATGGCTAAAGTTGATGTGGGATGGCTTTGGCATCGCCGTTTAGCCCACGTCAATATGAGATCTTTGCAAAGTCTTCTCAAGGGGGACCATGTCCATGGACTAACAAATGTTAGTTTTGCCAAAGATCGTGCTTGCAGTGCTTGTATCGAAGGAAAGCTTCATGAGAAGGCTCACCCTCCCATGACTATCATCTACTCGAAGATACCCTTGGAGCTCCTTCACATGGATCTATTTGGGCCTCCATCCTTTGGTAGTCTTGGAGGTAGAAAGTATTGCTTGGTGATTGTGGATGATTATTCAAGATACACTTGGGTATATTTCTTCAAGAGGAAGAGTGATACTCAACAAACCGTCATCGACTTTGCAAATGAAGCTCAGCCTCAACATGATGCAAAGATCTTGACAATAAGAAGTGACAACGACACCGAGTTCAAGAACTACACCTTGGATGAGTTTCTTAATGATGAGGGGATCAAGCATCAATATTTTTCACCATATACCCCTCAACAAAATGGTGTCGCGGAGAGGAAGAACCGGACGTTGATGGATGCGGCAAGGACCATGATGGCAGAGTTCAAGTCTCCATACAACTTTTGGGCCGAAGCCATCAACACAGCTTGTCATGCATCCAATCGGCTATATCTCCGCAAAGGCTTGAACAAGACTCCTTATGAAATACTTACCAGTAACAAGCCCAACCTCAAGTACTTCCGGGTGTTCGGGTGTAAGCGTTTCTTTCTCAAGAAAGGTGTTCGTTTGTCTAAATTTGAGGCTAGAGCTTATGGGGGCATATTTGTTGGTTATGCTACAAACTCTCATGCTTACCATGTCCTCAACAAGTCCACCGGACTCATTGAGGAGACGTGTGATGTGGAGTTTGATGAAAATAACGGCTCTTAAGTGGAGCAAAGTGGTACTTGTGATGTAGGTGATGAAATTCCTCCCAAGCCATAAGAAGAATGGGTGTTGGTAATATCCTACCGATTGAGGAACCCCTTGTGGCCGAAGGAGAAGGACAATGCTCCAACAAGTGGAGCCATCACCAACCCAAGACCCACGCGCTTCCGAAGAACAAAATGAAGGCCCTCAACCTTTTGAACAAGATCAAGGGCAAGATCAACCTCAAGATGGTGGTGAACCACCCAATGATGCCCAAGGTCAAGTTCTCCCTTTCGAGCAAGTTCAAGATCACGAGCAAGCTCAAGATCAAGAACAAGCTCAACACGACACTCAAGATGATCAAGTTACCCCTCCTCTTTTCACATCCGAGGAGGATTTAGAGCGTCGTGTGCTACGTCTTGAGCTTGAGTTGGTTTTCCTTGAAGAGGAAAGGGTGATGTAGCGCAGTAGCGCAAGTATTTCCCTTAGTTTTTGAGAACCAAGGTATCAATCCAGTAGGAGGCTCCTCAACAAGTCCCACGAACCTACACAAACAAACAAAGAACTCGCAACCAACGCGATAAAGGGGTTGTCAATCCCTTCACGGCCACTTACGAAAGTGAGATCTGATAGAGATAAAGTGATAAGATAAATATATTTTTGGTATTTTATAATATAGATGCAGAAAATAAAGATGCAAATAAAAGTAGATTGGAAGCAAATATGATAAGAGATAGACCCGGGGGCCATAGGTTTCACTAGAGGCTTCTCTCGAGATAGCATAAGTATTACGGTGGGTGAACAAATTACTGTCGAGCAATTGATAGAAAAGCGAATAATTATGAGATTATCTAGGCATGATCATGTATATAGGCATCACGTCCGCAACAAGTAGACCGACTCCTGCCTGCATCTACTGCTATTACTCCACACATCGACCGCTATCCAGCATGCATCCAGAGTATTAAGTTCATAAGAACAGAGTAACGCATTAAGTAAGATGACATGATGTAGAGGGATAAACTCAAGCAATATGATATAAACCCCATCTTTTTATCCTCGATGGCAACAATACAATACATGTCTTGCAACCCTTTCTATCACTGGTTAAGAACACCGCAAGATTGAACCCAAAGCTAAGCACTTCTCCCATGGCAAGAAAGATCAATCTAGTAGGCCAAACCAAACCGATAATTCGAAGAGACTTGCAAAGATAACTCAATCATACATAAAAGAATTCAGAGAAGATTCAAATATTATTTATAGATAAACTTGATCATAAACCCACAATTCATCGGATCTCGACAAACACCAAAAAAAGAGATTACATCAAATATATCTCCACAAGAGCGGGGGAGAACATTGTATTGAGATCCAAAAAGAGAGAAGAAGCCATCTGGCTAATAACTATCACTACAAAAAAGACACATCCGTGACATTTTGGGCCGAGCGCAATTTTTTTCTGTCATACATATGACACTTCTATGATGATAATTGTGACAAAACCCGGTATCATCATAGATATGGTGGGCTCCTACTTCTATGACAAAAAATCATGACGGAAAATGGGCTTTTCGTCCTGGGCGGGCCGGAGACGCATCTGCATGACATTCTTTGGGCCGTCCATGACGGAAAAAAACGTGGTAGAAGCCAGGGGGAGGAAAATTTCGGGGAGTTGTCGGTTACGGTGGGAGGTCGGGGCCGAGCGATGCGCGTTTCTCTCATACACGTACGCACGTGTGTGCGAGGCGTTGGCTCTAACTGAACCCGAGCGAGGCGTTGGGCTCTAACTGAACCCGAGCGATTGAACTGCAGGCTACGCGTTACTGAACCCGAGCGATTGATCGATGGCTGTTAACTGAACCCGATGGAGCGATTCCTTCGCTACTGCTACTAACTGAAGCCGATCG